>NC_057799.1:232525294-232575622 GCF_018294505.1 Triticum aestivum
GACACGTGTCGCGCTGTGAGGGGACGGGGCAGTGGCGGTTTTCATCCGGCGCCGGGCGGACACGTCCGGCGCGCGGAGGGAGAGGCTAGGGTTTCGGGGATCCGGAAAATTTCGGGGAGGCTCACATATTTATAGGTAGAGGGAGCTAGGAGGCTCCAAATGGAGCGCGGTTTTCTCCCACATGATCGTGATTGAATGGCCTAGAGCATGGAAGAGACTTAGAGGGGTTTTGGGCTGTTTAGAGAGGGGGTTTTGCTGCAACACACAAACGGACTTTGCGGGTGCCCGGTTAACCGTTGGAGTACCAAACGACCTCCAAATGGAACGAAACTTGACCGGCGTTCTACCGGTGGTATACCAAGGCGACTTGACAAGACTCGGTCCATTCCGAGAACATTCGACACCCGCTCACGAAAAGAAACAAGAGGGGTGCGCCGGAGGAGGTGGGAGTGCCGGATTGCAAAACGGACAACGGGGAAAATGCTCGGATGCAAGAGACGAACACGTATGCAAATGCAATGCACATGATGACATGATATGAGATGCATGACATGAACAAAATGCAAAAACGGAAAACAAAACCCGACCACGAAGGGAATATCATAACACATAGCCGAAAATGGCAAGAGTTGGAGTTACAAATATGGGAAGTTACATCCGGGGTGTTACACTTGATTTGAATAAGTTGACACCTACTGAAATATCTTTGCAAATGGCCGATAAATCAACTGCTATACCTGTCGGTATTTGTGAGGATGTGCCCGTTGTGGTTGCAAACGTTACTATTTTAACGGACTTTGTTATTCTTGATATTCCCGAGGACGATAGTATGTCTATTATTCTTGGAAGACCCTTTTTGAAATACTGCAGGGGCTATTATTGATTGCAACAAAGGCAATGTCACTTTTCATGTTAGTGGTAATGAGCATAAGGTACACTTTTCGAGGAAACGACCTCAAGTTCATAGTATCAATTCTATTGGAAAATTCCATCGATTATATTTAGAGGTTTTGAATTTCGTCTTCCTATTGTCAAGAAGAAATATGATATTCTTATAATTGGGGATGTGCATATCCCCGTCGAGGTAACATTGTGTTATTTGAAATTTCTCCGGTTCCATGTTATTCGGAATGAGTTTGTTAACAAGACTTGATCAACCTTGTTAGTAGATTCCTTTTGATGAGCATGAGATGGATGAAACTAGAAGGCACAACCTTCTGTACCCTCCTACTTTTTGTTATTTAGTTGAAATAAAGTAAAAATAGTATTTTCTGTCTGTTTTCTGATTTATCCGTGCAATATAAAAAAAACCCCGAAAATAAAAGTTCTCCAAATGCCCTGAATTAAAATATGATTTTTTCTGGAATATTTGAGAATATCTGGCACTGGGAACACAGCAGGGGGAGCAAGCACCTGGCCACGACGGTCCAGGGCGCGCCCACCCCTACAGGGCACGCCCCCTGCCTCGTGGGCCCATGGTGGCTCCCCTCCACTTATTCCTGCACCCACACACTTCTTCCTCCCAAAAAAAATCACCATCCTGCTCAAGCACGAGTTCTGTCACGATCGGTTTTCCAAAAAAAAATATTTATTAAGAAACCGATCCCTTTTACGGACCAATAGAGAAGAATCCTTCTCACTGGTAGACAATATCTTGATCACAGAAGAGAAACCAGGAGTACTAAATATAAGACAAGGTTGAGCGGAGACTGCTCAACAATTTATTACAAACGCGCCAATATTACACATAAAGGCGGATAGGGTGGCATAACTACTGACTCACAATAAACGCGGTGGTGGATAAATCACAGTGAAGTGGGTGACATGACTCCTGAATCTAACAGCTCTTCGAGCGTCGGAGAGAGACTCGAGGATACCTATTGTGGGTGGCGGAAGCGTATATAATACAAGTGACCAATATCCAGGATCGCACGGTACTAACTGGGACTCCTCTAGGCGTCGGACTCACTATCAAACTCTTCATCCATGAGATCGCCTTCGTCAACATCTGGCGAAATCAACAAGCCAGGTGAGTACTATGAAAGTACTCGCAAGACAGTTCGGACATAAGATATAACAAATGTAAACATGATGCATATGAACAGATTAATAGAGTGCACTCAGACAATGAGATAGCTTTGCATGAAGAATAAAAGAGAAGTCGGGCGGTAGTCCTCCCGAAATCCCAATGTAATACTGAAGGCCAAACGAGTGTCTGAATGACTCCTCGAAAGGAAACAAAAGAAACAACAATGCCGCAGTCGGGCATCAAGGCGACACCACATAAAGGGCTTATAATGGGAAAATAAATAACAGTGTGTGCCACAGTCGGACGTCTGAAGCGACATCACATAAAGGGCTTATATCGAAAATAAATGACAAGAGTGCCAGAGTCGGACGTCTGAGCGACATCGCATAAAGGGCTTATATTTCATAACTTAATATTTCAGTAGCTCATGAATTTAAATCATCGCAAGGGAATATTCAGGTACGAGATAAATAGAAGGTTAGGCCATCCACAAGAATAACGGTTCAACCGGGTATACTACTCAAGCTTGTACACTGGGGATTTACCACGAGGACTGACATAGATATGGATATACTGGCCATGGTCCTTGACCATGGACACGATGATTCAGAAGGATTTGACTCTGCAGAGTTTGTACTATTAAACCACAGCCAACGGATTTCAGTAGTCACAAGGACTAGTTCCGTTTACGGTGTTTTGGAAGAAACACATCTAACCAGTACACACCCATTCAACATTCCGATGCCAGGAATCACCCTCGGCAACGTTCAAGAAAAACTTTGAGATGGGGAGGCTACAACCTCGTGTAGCATGGGCTCAAATTTATATACGCGCGCTCTAAGGGGTGCCCCCTCTCGGTCCCAACCGGAAACACCCATGCCCCCTGACCGGATAACTGGCTTTAATCCAGGGCCATGGAACCCTCATCCCGGCCCGTCTATTTGGTGTGTACAAGGAAAGAGGTTAACAACTTACTAAACTGTATTCTTTGCAGAAAACGTGTGGCAGCACGAAAGGGGAAGAACGGTAACGTGACTCAGTCCACGTTAACGTCGGAGTTTTTCGGATGACGAAGACTGGCATGCTACAACAATACCATCTTACCACCTTTCATGTCACCACATGATCAGGTCATCTCTCATCAAAGATCACGGTAACTTTGGAACACACGGATAGTTGCCTTGCATGCAACACAATACTCACCGATGCTCATATGCCATGCACAACCATTCAAGCAAACATGCAAAACACCTATCATATCAAAGGTTCAAACATTCTTGCCTGGTTCGGAGAAGTCGGAGTCTAGCTCGGCGAAGTTCGCGGCTCCGTCACCTGCTCCAGAACCTACGGTATAACGAAACAGTATACTAACGTGAACATCATAGCGTGCATAAAAAATTGTTCCAAAATTTTTCCAAA
This sequence comes from Triticum aestivum, assembly GCF_018294505.1. NCBI lineage: Eukaryota > Viridiplantae > Streptophyta > Magnoliopsida > Poales > Poaceae > Triticum > Triticum aestivum. The sequence goes on from NC_057799.1 coordinate 232,528,743, forward strand.
TAAATACTATAAAAAACTAGAAAAAAATATAAGATTGACAGAAAAAGAATCAATCAAAAAGCATCTTTTATTAAAAAGTTATAAGGGTTTTTGTCCAAGGACTGATCTGTGATGAAACAGAAAAGAACCAGGGACTTGTTTGAAAAACCAGAAAACGGTTCCGAGTAAAAGGCGCCTGCCCCAAGAGAAAACGCATTTGCCCGAAGGCGCCAACAGAAAACGGTTCGAGGGGGGAAAAAGAAGAGAGGCTGACGGGGGGGGTCCACCCGTCAGGTTTAAACTCCAATGGAGCTCGCCGGCGCCCGAAGGCTGCGGTGGTCGCCGGCGTCGAACCACGGTGAGGCAGGGAGATCGGAGGGTACCAAGAGTTTCAGGGTGTTCTTCCGCGTCGGTGGGTGGTGAACTTGGTCGTCGGAGAGCACCACGTCGACGGCGACACTTTCTCCGGCGGACGGTGGTTCGGGCGATGGTGGAGTACTCCGGTGGGCGCTGCAAACTCCAAATTGAAGCGCGGGTCAGGAGAGTGGATGCATTAGGAAGCTACTGGCAAGAGTTGAGAGGTAGCGGTGCACGCACGGGGGTGAATCGAGCTGGACCACGTGGCGGGTCGAGGCGGCCGGAGTTGGGGAACAAGGCTCCCTCGGGGCTCTTCCAGAGGCTTGGCGTGGTATTGATGGAGTGCAGAGGTGGTGTGGGTTCGAGTTCGAGCTCGGGGCCTCTATTTATAGGCGATCCAAGGGGGTGGCCGTTAACGGGGTAGCTCCGGCGAGCGATTACGGCGAGGCAGTGGTTGGGCAGTGGGTTTAGGAGGCTAGGCACCATCAGGGTGGTTCACTGGTGTCGTTCCCCTGCTGAACCTTGGTCGGGCTTGGCGTAATGCGCCGAACCTCGACGGGGCAGCCGTACGGGCATGACGGCGGTAGAGAGCGCGCTTCGCGCCTAGTAGTTCACGACGAAGGACCGCAGCGTGCACGGGTGAGTGGAGGGCCACGCGGTGGCCTCTGGTGGCTTGGGCGGCGCTGGACGGCACCGTCCATGCTGCGCCTCTCTCTGGCAGCCGCAAAGCCGCTGCTGCCGTCGCTCACGGGGTGGCGCACCTCCTCCTGCTCGTCGCCGACGTCCGCAAACCTCCAGGCGATCGTGCGGCGCAGGGATAAGAAGGAGGGGACAGGGAGCAAGGCGCCACCGCGGTACTGGCGAGATCGACATAGGGCTCTGAAGAAAACGACAGCAGTTTACTGAAACTGTTTATCTGAACTCTGAACATGACAGTGACAATGCTCTGCAGGTGTTCGACGAAATGATTTGGCAAGGTGAAAAAATTTCTGGAGCTGGGACTTGGTGAGGTGACCTCTCAATGCATCCAGAGACTGCCTGAATTTTCTCAGATTTTTAGGAGGAGAAAACAATTGAATTTCATCAAATTAGGCAAATAAGGTCCAAACTTGGAGCAAGTACAATTTGAAATATTTGAACTGGAGACCAGTGGATCTTCATGGATCTTGGTTGAGGGCTCTAAGGACTAGCTAGGGAAATTTGTTTGGAGGCCAAACTCAAAGTAGAAATGGTAGCTCCTTTGTAAATCTCCAAGAGCTAGAGTAGAGGGCAGAAAATATTTTTGATAAGAATTAAATGGAAGAAAATTTATGGGGAGGTTCAAACTGCTGGATTTGAAGTATATCATGACACAAAGATGGGGAAAGGCTTTTGGGAGGGGATTTCCACTTGGGTCATGGCAAGAGGGATTTTTGAAAAGGGGAAAAGGTCACTCCAAATGCCATAGGGCTATTCAAATGATTTTTCAAAAGAAATTTCCCAAATGAAAAGCATTTGGTTTTGAGTCGAAATAAGATGGAAAAACCTCCAAGAGCAAAGATCAAGTCTTGGGTGAATCCAAACAAAACATTTGTCATAAAGAAAGTTTTTGAGAGGGAGAGTTCTTTAGAAGAAATTTTTTTAAATCACCTCCCTCAAATCAAATAAAAGTTTTGAAAAAGCCAAATAAAAATTTTGGGTGTCACAACACCTACCCCGTTAGGAAAAATCTCGTCCTCGAGATTTCAGCTGATCCTCAAATAGATGTGGGTACTCTTCCAGGAGAAAATCTTCTCTTTCCCACGTAGCTTCATCCTTGGTGTGATTGCTCCACTGAACCTTGAAAATTTTTATCGTTTTCTGACGGGTCCTCCTTTCAGACTCTTCCAATATCTTTACTGGTCGCTCTCTGTAGGTGAGGTCTGGTTGCACATCAATGCTTTCATGAGATACCTGCTTCTCCGGGCTGCTCACACATTTCCTCAACTGTGAGACGTGGAACACGTTGTGGACGTCTGACAGTTCCTTGGGTAGGTCTAGCTGGTAGGCTACTGTGCCTCTTCGTGCAGCTATGCAGAAGGGTCCAATAAATCTCGGGGCTAGCTTCCCCTTAATTTTGAACCCTTCCAGGCCCCTCATAGGACACTCGGAGGTATACGTAATCACCGGGTTCAAAGCTGACCTCACGATGTTTTCGATCGTAATAGCTCTTTTGTCGGCTTTGAGCTGTCTTGAGTCTGTCCCTGATCTGTTTAACTTTCTCCTCGGCTTCCTTGAGCATGTCTGGGCCGAAGATACGACTGTCGCCTGTTTCTGACCAATTTAGTGGGGTACGACACCTCCGTCCGTACAGTGCTTCAAAAGGTGCCATTTGCAGGCTGGCTTGGTGACTGTTGTTGCAAGCAAACTCGGCATACGGCAAACTTTCTTCCCAATTGGATCCATAGGTGAGCACACAGGCTCTCAGCATGTCCTCTAGGAATTGGTTCATGCGTTCCGTCTGTCCATCAGTCTGAGGGTGGTACGCTGTACTGAAAGCTAGTTGCGTGCCCAGAGCTTGTTGCAGGTGATCCCAAAATTTAGAGACAAATTGAGTGCCTCGGTCGGATATTATAGTCTTTGGGACTCCATGCAGACAAACTATACGGGAGAGATAAAGCTTGGCTAGCCTTTGAGTGGAGTAGGTCGTCTTCATGGGAATGAAATGTACTACCTTGGTTAGCCTATCTGTGATGACCCATATGGCATCATTTCCGCGTTGCGATTGAGGTAGTCTGACGATGAAGTCCATTCCAATTTCATCCCATTTCCACTCAGGTATCCTGTTTGGCTGGAGTAGCCCTGCTGGCTTTTGATGCTCGGCTTTAATGCGCTGACATGAATCGCAACAAGCAATAAATGCGGCTATATCCCTTTTCATACCGTGCCACCAAAATCTTTCCTGAATGTCTTTGTACATTTTGGTTCCTCCAGGGTGGATCGAGTATGGAGCGGTGTGGCTTTCGGCTAGGATTTGTTGCTTGAGTTCCTCAATGTTAGGTACGCAAAGTCTGTCCCCGTACCATAATACTCCTTTATTGTCTGTGACGAACTCTGAAGCCTTGCCAAGGCTCATCTTCCTATTTATACCTCAGATGCTGGGATGTCTATGCTGAGCCTTCTTAATTTGTTCCATTAGGGTGGGATGTATCTCTAGATTTGATACGTTGCCCTCAGAGACTAACACCATGTTGAGTCTAGCGAACTCCTGCTGAAACTCAGGCCTCAAGTTTTGTGGACCGTCGTTGCCCGGGCTGGGGTTCCGACTAAGAGCATCTGCCACTACATTTGCTTTCCCTGGATGGTAGTGAATGCCGACATCATAGTCCTTGACCAATTCCAACCAGCGTCGTTGGCGTAAATTTAGCTCTGGTTGTGTGAAAATATATTTAAGGCTCTTATGGTCCGTATATATTTCACAACGATTTCCCAACAGAAAGTGCCTCCACTCCTTGAGTGCATGGATGACCGCTGCTAGCTCCAAGTCATGAGTTGGATAATTTTCCTCATGCTTCCGTAGTTGCCTGGAAGCATACGCGACAACTTTGCCGTCCTGCATCAGTACGCACCCGAGGCCCTTCCGGGATGCGTCACAATACACTTCAAAACTCCTGTGTATGTCTGGCACAGTCAAAACTGGTGCTGTTGTTAGTTTCTTCTTGAGTTCTTGGAAGCTATTCTCGCACGCTTCCGTCCATACAAACTTATTGTCTTTCTTGAGCAACTGTGTCATTGGTTTTGCCACAGTGGAGAATCCTTCAATAAATCTTCTATAATATCTGGCCATTCCCAGGAAACTCCGCACATCTGTCACGTTGGCTGGTGGTTTCCAGTCAAGTATGGCTTTGACTTTTTTTGGGTCTATGGCCACGCCTTCTTGGGTCAATATATGGCCTAGAAAACCAACTTGTCTTAGCCAAAATTCACACTTGCTAAATTTGGCGTACAAGTGATGCTTCCTTAATTCTCCCAAAACAATTCTGAGATGTTCAGCATGCTCTTCTGGTGTCCTTGAATATATCAGAATATCGTCAATGAACACCACAACAAATTTGTCCATGAATTTCATAAACACTTTGTTCATAAGGTGGACGAAATATGCGGGGGCGTTCGTCAGTCCAAACGGCATTACTGTGAACTCATATAATCCGTATCTGGAGGTGAATGTTGTCTTAGGGATATCTTCTGTCCGTACTTTCAATTGATGATATCCCGATCTCAAATCAATTTTTGAGAACACCTTGGCTTGCGTGAGCTGGTCAAACAAATCATTTATCCCTGGCATCGGATATTTGTTTTTGATGGTGACCATATTGAGAGCTCGATAGTCTACACACAACCTCAGTGTCCCATCCTTTTTCTTGGCGAATAACACTGGTGAACCCCATGGTGAGGAGCTGGCTCGAATAAATCCTTTGTCCAGTAATTCCTTTATTTGCTTCTTCAATTCTACCAACTCGGATGGTGCCATTCTATAAGGCTTCTTATAAATGGGAGTGGTGCCAGGTGCTAGTTCAATGGTGAACTCTATCTCTCGGTCTCGTGGCATGCCTGGTAGTTCTTCAGGAAATACGTCAGGAAACTAGCACACCACTGGAACTTTTCTCAGTTCTGAAATGTCTACTTTGTTCAACTTTGGTTGCCGTGACCATGGTCTCTCTTGAGCGGTAACTTTTATTGTCTTGCCGTGATGGTGAGTGAGAATCACGGTCCGATTGAAACAGTCAATAAATCCCTTGTTGGTGGTCAACCAGTCCATCCCTAGGATGACATCCAGTCCTTTATTTTCCAACACGATGACATTAGCCTGAAACTTTAGTCCTTCGAATTCAATAATCACTCCTTGGCAGTAACTCTGAGTGATCTGCTTATTTCCAGGGGACTTGATGATCATAGATTTTTCCAAAGGAAGTATCGGAAAACCATGTTGCAAAACAAAACTCTTCGAAATGAACGAGTGAGAAGCTCCAGAATCAAACAAAACCGTGGCAGGTACTATGTTGATAGGGAACGTACCGAGTACGATGTCTGGGGTATTCTGCGCTTCTTCCCTGGTCACATGGTTCAGGTGACCCTTCCTGTGGTTGTTGCTGGGATTGAAATTGTTGCGCTTGGGGGCTGGATTATTCCCACCATTGTTCGGCTTGGGGGTCGAGTTCCTTGGCTTTGGGCACTGTTTGGCATAGTGCCCTTCTTCACCACAAGCATAGCAAGTGACCCCTGGACGGTATGTAAAGTCCTTGTCCCTTGAATGGAACTGTCTGGTTGGCCTAAGAGCTGTGGTCGTGGATTTCCTCTCTTCATTCCTCGGAACATCAGTCTTGATTCGGTTGTTGCGAGCAAGAGTCGTCTTGTCCCTCTTTCGCTTACGAATACCTTCCAGACTGCGGCGCTCATTCTCCAAAGTAATGGCCTTGTCAACCAGAGTTTTGAAATCTGGGAAAGTGTGTACAACCAGTTGGCATCTTAGTGCCGGTGCCAGGCCGTCCAAGAATTTTTCCATCCTTTTGTTCTCAGTCATATGCTCATCGTAGGCATAACGAGATAGCTGGGTAAACTGACTGTTGTATTCTGTCACTGACATGCCTCTCTGCTTGAGGTCATCGAATTCTCTTTTCTTGATTTTTATGATGCTCCTGGGGATGTGTGCCCCACGAAAGCCTTCCTTCAACTCTTCCCAGGTGATGTTATGTTCACTGGGATGCATGTGTAGGAAGTTCTCCCACCATGCTGCAGCTGCTCCAGTGAGGTAGTGAGGCGCATAAAGCACCTTCTCATGATCAGAACATTGAGCAATGATCAACTTTCTTTCGATGTCACGAAGCCAATCATCGGCTTCAAGCGGTCTATCAGTGTGAGCAAACGTTGGAGGGTGTGTCTTCTGCAGCTCAGACAACTTGGAGTGTGGTTGGTATGGCTCATGATGATTCCCCATATTGATGACGTGATTCATCATTTCTTGGTGTTGCTGCTGGCTTTGTTCGAAAAGACGGCATACTTGAGATAAGGCTGCCTCACTGTCCTGTTAACTAGACTGTCCCTGAGTGAAGTTGTTGCTTGTCTGTGTTCCATAAACTTCTTCTGGTGGATTTGGCATGGAACGAGTCCACGGACGAGACATTTTCCACTCTGGGGTTTTATTTTGCAAAACTCATGAGAAGAACTGTGTGGCACAAGGAAAATCTTGCAAAGGCAAAAATTTAAAAGATCTCAAGATTTTTCAAGAACATAAACGATTTCGCACGGAGAAGGACTGCTTGGCACATATCTTACACGCGATACGCAAACACACGATACAGCACTCAGGATGTGCGCACACACTCCTGACATGTTATTTAGGCTAGCACACTTCTCCGGGATCCTACATGATGCGCACACAAATACTACAAACTAACGTACATAAAAACATATCATACATGCAGGCACATCGCGCGGCGACTAGGCGCACTCAGTCGGAGATGGTGAAGATGTCCTTCCCCTTGCCGAGGGTAAGACCCAGCGGTGCAGGAGACTCAATCTCCACCTCCTCCTTAAAAGGCTCCAGGCACGTAGCACTGCGCTGAGGTGATGGCGCGGGTGCGACAGGCGGTAGTGCGGGTGCGGCAGGCGGTGCAGCTCTGACTGGAGTAGGAGCAATGACCCGGTCGAACTCCTCAGTGGTAGGGAGACGGTGAGCGGTGGCCAAAATGGCCGGTGAATAGGACGCTGAGGACGAGACGAACGTCAGTGGCGGTGCCATGTGGAGAAGCTCCTTCCTGCTGGCAGAACCGCCCCGAACTAAGTCCATGCGGGCAGCCACAAGATCGTCCACGAGGTCGTCGAAATCTTCCTCCAGAGCTTTGAGATACTCAACAAGCATCTCGATAGCTTCATCCCGCTCTACCCTATGGCAGGCGAATGCATAGTGACAAGTATATGGCACATGGCATGGGAGGTAGCGGTAGCGACGAGTCTTCATCAAAGGAAGAATGTCCCGAAGGCGAGCTATCGCCTCACGGGCAGCCATCTGCATGGCATGCCTCTCCGTAGGCATGGCCCTTCCCACAAAACGGAAGTGGCGAGACGCAGAACATCCTCCCTTGAATTGCACCACGGCCTGGTGCATAGACACGTCGTCGCTGAGCTTGTGCTGGTAAAGCGTGAACTCCGGACGAGTCGCTGGCCCGATCGCGAGCTTGGTGATGGAGACGAGGAGTTTGACAAACCCCTCGGGCACATTAGTGAACACCCGAGTCTCGCAGTTGCTGCCAGCCATCTACAAAAGTAGGCAAAAATTCTGAGTAGTCATGTCATAAATTTATGATGACCAACAGAAAATAGCTACATTTGCAAAATGCTGAAAAAGCACTAAAGACGCTAATAACCGATTAGCGATCGCACCTAGTGGCTTCCTACAATCAGCCTGGCTCTGATACCAAGCTTGACACGACCGGTTTTCCAATAAAAATATTTATTGAGAAACCGATCCCTTTTACGGACCAATAGAGAAGAATCCTTCTCACTGGTAGACAATATCTTGATCACAGAAGAGAAACCAGGAGTACTAAATATAACACAAGGTTGAGCGGAGACTGCTCAACAATTTATTACAAACGCGCCAATATTACACATAAAGGCGGATAGGGTGGCATAACTACTGACTCACAATAAACGCGGTGGTGGATAAATCACAGTGAAGTGGGTGACATGACTCCTGAATCTAACAGCTCTTCGAGCGTCGGAGAGAGACTCGAGGATACTTATTGTGGGTGGCAGAAGCATATATAATATAAGTGACCAATATCCAGGATCGCACGGGACTGACTGGGACTCCTCTAGGCGTCGGACTCACTATCAAACTCTTCATCCATGAGATCGCCTTCGTCAACATCTGGCCAAATCAACAAGCCAGGTGAGTACTATGAAAGTACTCGCAAGACAGTTCGGACATAAGATAAAACAAATGTAAACATGATGCATATGAACAGATTAATAGAGCGCACTCAGACAATGAGATAGCTTTGCATGAAGAATAAAAGAGAAGTCGGGCGGTAGTCCTCCCGAAATCCCAATGTAATACTGAAGGCCAAACGAGTGTCTGAATGACTCCTCGAAAGGAAACAAAAGAAATAACAATGCCGCAGTCGGGCGTCAAGTAGACACCACATAAAGGGCTTATAATGGGAAAATAAATAATAGTGCGTGCCACAGTCGGACGTCTGAAGCGACATCACATAAAGGGCTTATATCGAAAATAAATGACAAGAGTGCCAGAGTCGGACCTCTGAGCGACATCGCATAAAGGGCTTATATTTCATAACTTAATATTTCAGTAGCTCATGAATTTAAATCATCGCAAGGGAATATTCAGGTGCGAGATAAATAGAAGGTTAGTCCATCCACAGGAATAACGGTTCAACCGGGTATACTACTCAAGCTTGTACACCGGGGATTTACCACGAGGACTGACATAGATATGGATATACTAGCCATGGTCCTTGACCATGGACACGATGATTCAGAAGGATTTGACTCTGCAGAGTTTGTACTATTAAACCACAGCCAACGGATTTCAGTAGTCACAAGGACTAGTTCCGTTTACAGTGTTTTGGAAGAAACACATCTAACCAGTACACACCCATTCAACATTCCGATGCCAGGAATCACCCTCGGAAACGTTCAAGAAAAACTTTGAGACGGGGAGGCTACAACCTCGCGTAGCATGGGATCAAATTTATATACGCGCGCTCTAAGGGGTGCCCCCTCTCGGTCCCAACCGGAAACACCCATGCCCCCTGACCGGATGACTGGCTTTAATCCAGGGCCATGGAACCCTCATCCCGGCCCCTCTATTTGGTGTGTACAAGGAAAGAGGTTAACAACTTACTAAACTGTATTCTTTGCAGAAAACGTGTGGCAGCACGAAAGGGGAAGAACGGTAACGTGACTCAGTCCACGTTAACGTCGGAGTTTTTCGGATGACGAAGACTGGCATGCTACAACAATACCATCTTACCACCTTTCATGTCACCACATGATCAGGTCATCTCTCATCAAAGATCACGGTAACTTTGGAACACACGGATAGTTGCCTTTCATGCAACGCAATACTCACCGATGCTCATATGCCATGCACAACCATTCAAGCAAACATGCAAAACACCTATCATATCAAAGGTTCAAACATGCTTGCCTGGTTCGGAGAAGTCGGAGTCTAGCTCGGAGAAGTTCACGGCTCCGTCACCTCGTCCAAAACCTACGGTATAACGAAACAGTATACTAACGTGAACATCATAGCGTGCATAAAAAATTGTTCCAAATTTTTTCCAAATAAATACTATAAAAAACTAGAAAACAATATAAGATTGACAGAAAAAGAATCAATCAAAAAGCATCTTTTATTAAAAAGTTATAAGGGTTTTTGTCCAAGGACTGATCTGTGATGAAACAGAAAAGAACCAGGGACTTGTTTGAAAAACCAGAAAACGGTTCCGAGTAAAAGGCGCCTGCCCCAAGAGAAAACGCATTTGCCCGAAGGCGCCAACAGAAAACGGTTCGAGGGGGGAAAAAGAAGAGAGGCTGACGGGGGGGTCCACCCGTCAGATTTAAACTCCAATGGAGCTCGCCGGCGCCCGAAGGCTACGGTGGTCGCCGGCGTCGAACCACGGCGAGGTAGGGAGATCGGAGGGTACCAAGAGTTTCAGGGAGTTCTTCCGCGTCGGTGGGTGGTGAACTTGGTCGTCAGAGAGCACCACGTCGACGGCGACACTTTCTCCGGCGGACGGTGGTTCGGGCGATGGTGGAGTACTCCGGTGGGCGCTGCAAACTCCAAATTGAAGCGCGGGTCAGGAGAGTGGATGCATTAGGAAGCTACTGGCAAGAGTTGAGAGGTAGAGGTGCACGCACGGGGGTGAATCGAGCTGGACCCCGTGGCGGGTCGAGGCGGCCGGAGTTGGGGAAGAAGGCTCCCTCGGGGCTCTTCCAGTGGCTTGGCGTGGTATTGATGGAGTGCAGAGGTGGTGTGGGTTCGAGTTCGAGCTCGAGGCCTCTATTTATAGGCGATCCAAGGGGGTGGCCGTGAACGGGGTAGCTCCGGCGAGCGATTAGGCGAGGCAGTGGTTGGGCAGTGGGTTTAGGAGGATAGGCACCATCAGGGTGGTTCACTGGTGCCGTTCCCCCGCTAAACTTTGGTCGGGCTTGGCGTAATGCGCCGATCCTCGACGGGGCGGCCGTACGGGCACGACGGTGGCTGAGAGCGCGCTCCGCGCCTAGGAGTTCACGATGAAGGACCGTAGCGTGCACGGGTGAGTGGAGGGCCACGCGGTGGCCTCTGGTGGCTTGGGCGGCGCTGGATGGCGCCGTCCATGCTGCACCTCTCTCTGGCAGCCGCAAAGCCGCTGTTGCCGTTTCTCACGGGGTGGCGCACCTCCTCCTGCTCGTCGCAGACACCCGCAAACCTCCAGGCGATCGTGCGGCGCAGGGATAAGAAGGAGGGGACAGGGAGCAAGGCGCGACCGCAGTACTGGCGAGATTGACATCGGGCTCTGAAGAAAATGACAGCAGTTTACTGAAACTGTTTATCTGAACTCTGAACATGACAGTGACAATGCTCTGCAGGTGTTCGACGAAATGATTTGGCAAGGAGAAAAAAATTTCTGGAGCTGGGACTTCGTGAGGTGACCTCTCAATGCATCCAGAGACTGCCTGAATTTTCTCATATTTTTAGGAGGAGAAAACAATTGAATTTCATCAAATTTGGCAAATAAGGTCCAAACTTGCAGCAAGCACAATTTGAAATATTTGAACTGGAGACCAGTGGATCTTCATGGATCTTGGTTGAGGGCTCTAAGGACTAGCTAGGGAAATTTGTTTGGAGGCCAAACTCAAAGTAGAAATGGTAGCTCCTTTGTAAATCTCCAAGAGCTAGAGTAGAGGGCAGAAAATATTTTTGATAAGAATTAAATGGAAGAAAATTTATGGGGAGGTTCAAACTGCTGCATTTGAAGTATATCGTGACACAAAGATGGGGAAAGGCTTTTGGGAGGGGATTTCCACTTGGGTCATGGCAAGAGGGATTTTTGAAAAGGGGAAAAGGTCACTCCAAATGCCATAGGGCTATTCAAATGATTTTTCAAAAGAAATTTCCCAAACGAAAAGCATTTGGTTTTGAGTCCAAATAAGATGGAAAACCCTCCAAGACCAAAGATCAAGTCTTGGGTGAATCCAAACAAAACATTTGTCATAAAGAAAGTTTTTGAGAGGGAGAGTTCTTTAGAAGAAATTTTTTAAATCACCTCCCTCAAATCAAATAAAAGTTTTGAAAAAGGCAAATAAAAATTTTGGGTGTCACAAGTTCTAGCTCATTTTGCTGCATTTTTCAATCTCCTTGCTCAAAGCACCTCTAGAAAACTGCTTTGGGAGATTGTTCCTTGGTATGCGACTCCTCCATTGGTCCAATTAGTTTTTGTTCTAGTGCTTTATTCATTGCAAATTTGTGCTGCCTAGGTGACCATGTTCTTGAGCTTGCATGTCAAATTTATATGGTTCCAAGTAGGTCTAATGCTTGATATAATCTCTAGGCACTTGTAGGAGTAGTTGCTATCAATTTTGTTGAGCCTGGTTCACTTTTATTTGAAGTTACTAAAAATATTCAGAAATTTTTCAGAGGAAGAAATATGCTTAGGAAAATGTACCAAGGTGGTTCTTCAAGGAAGCAAGGACCCAGGCTTGCAATGCGTGATGCTGACGATGAACCACCAAGGAATGCTCCAGTGCGGCCTTGTGAATGGCCTTCAGAGGACTTTATGGATCAAGCGGGAATCAAGGAAGAATTTAACACATATTTGCGTAACGCTGATCTTGTGAGCTTCGAGGAGGAAAAGTGCCGCCAGTACCACTATCTCACTAGTTCCTTTGTGAGGAGGTTTGAATTTTCATCTTCACGCAATTCTCAAACTGTCTTGTTTGATCTTTATGAAAAATCTTATACTATGGACTTAGAGGATTTTACTACTGCTTGCAAACTTCCACAATGGGGTAGTGCTAGTGAACCTCGCAAATCTGAATTTAGAGATTTTCTTGCTAGTATAACTGTGGGAGAATCTAGAGATATAGCACAAGCTACCATAGGGAGCATTCATTTTCCTTCTATACATTATTTTGCTCTCTTTATAGGTAGGTGCATAAAGGGTAAAGATGAAGCATGTCATATGTGTGTCCCTGACCTCAGTATTCTTAGGAGTGCTGTGTTAGGAGACAAATCTTATAATTTGGGAGCCATTGTTGCACGTAGGTTGCATCACAATAGATTTAATGGAGATTTCTTTGGTGGAATTTATGCAACCCGCTTAGCTGATTTTCTTGGTGTAACCATACGTGATGATGATATTGAATTGCCTCCTACTTATCTAGATTTAAATGGTATGGTTCACCATCAGTTTGTCGAGAGGAATGAACCACCTCTCCAGTACCGACTAATCTTTGACAGGCATCACGCTGTCAATATTGTCCTCCCTGCTGCTGCTCTCTTTGACTTTTAGGCAAAGGGAAGACATTTTATAACCAGAGAGGAGGCAAATGAGTACGAAAGGAGGACGAGGGCAGCTCACCTCCAAGCTGCAGCCCACGATGCAATAGCCGCTGCATCTCAGTACGACCCCAGCTACAACTTTGGATATCCGCCAGGCCATCGGTGGCAATAAACCAACTTAGGCCAAAAGCCTAAGCTTGGGGGAGTACGTATTTCCCACCGACATTACATTCATGTTCACATACTCATTGCTAGATGTCGGTGCTCATACTTTTTCAACGTAATATCCATGCTAGTTTATTTTGTTTTTCTTGCTTTCTTCTTGTGTGTTTGATAAACCTTAAGAAAACCAAAAAAATTTAGTAGTAGCTTTTAGTTAGTTTACTTTTCTTGCTGTAGTAGTAATAATTAAAAAGAAAACCCAAAAATATTTCATGTTCTTCTTTTGCTTGTTGGGAGCTTTCCCGTGTAAATAGTTTTCTTTCTTTTCTTTTCTTTGGGGGTCGATAGGAGAAGACCATGATTAAATTGTTGAAGTGGCTCTTATATGCATTATTGTTGATTTAACCAAGAGCCCATATTGCCTTGTCTTCTCCTGTTTATTGAATGCTCGCAGATTCCAGCTCAGGCCAATGCACGTGCACTCTTATTATTTTGACATCGTTCAGTCGTGCAAGTGAAAGGCAATGATGACGATATATGATGGACTGATTGAGATGAGAGAAGCTGGTATGAACTCGACCTCTCTTGTTTTTGTAAATATGATTAGTTCATTGTTCCTGATTCAGCCTATTATGAATAAACATGTTTGCAATGACAATTAGAGATCATAATTGCTCGTGCCATGCTTGATTAGCTATGAGTTATAATGGTTTACCTTGCGTGCCAACATGCTATTAAAATGGTTGTGATGTGGTATAGTGGGGTGGTATCCTCCTTTGAATGATCTAAGTGACTCGACTTGGCACATGTTGTCACGACCGGTTTTTCAATAAAATATTTATTGAGAGACCAATCCCTTTTACGGACCAGTGAAGAAGAATTCCTTCTCACTGGTAGACAATATCTTGGTCACAGAAGAAAAATACCAGGAGTACTGAATATAATACAAGGTTGAGCGGGGACTGCTCAACAATTTATTACATGAATGCCGATAAAACATAACGGCGGATAGGGTGGCAAAACTACTAACTCAGGATAACAACGATGGTGGAAATATCACCGCGAAGTGGGTGATATGACTCCTGAAAACTACAGCTCTTCGAGCGTCAGAGTGAGGCTCGAGGAGACTTATTGCGGGTGGCGGAAGCGTATATAATACAATTGACCAATATCCAGGATCGCACAGGACTGACTGGGACTCCTCTAGGCGTCGGACGCACTATCAAATTCTTCATCCAAGAGATCGCCTTCGTCAACATCTGGCCAAATCAACAAGCCAGGTGAGTACTATGAAAGTACTCGCAAGACAGTTCGGACATAAGATATAACCAATGTAAACATGAAGCGTAAGGATGGAATAACAAGTGCGTTCAGACATAGAGACAATAATGCATGGGAAAATAACAGAGAAGTCTGGCGGTAGTCCTCCCGAAATCCCAAAGTAAATACTGGGTGCCAAACGAGGGTCTGAATGACTCCTCGAGAGGAAACTGCAAGAATAGTAATACTGGTGCCAAACGAGGGTCTGAATGACTCCTCGAGAGGAAACTGCAAGGATAATAATGCCACAGTCGGGCGTCGGGGCGACACCACATAAAGGGCTTATAACAGAAAATGAAGGCAGTGCGTGCCACAGTCGGACGTCTGAGCGACATCACATACAGGGCTTATATTGAAAGTAAGAGACAAACATGCCACAGTCGGACGTCTGATCGACATCACATAAAGGGCTTATTTTCGTAACTTAGTAGCTCATGAATTTTTAAATCATATCACGAGAATAATCAGACATGAGATAAACAACAGGGTTAGTCCATCCACAGGAGTAACGTTCCGCCAAGTCTACTACTCAAGCTTACTTACCGGAACGAAGGATATACCATGAGGTTACGACATAGACATGGATACGCTGATCACGATACTTGACTATGGATACGATGACTCGGAAGGATTTGACTCTGCAGAGTTTGTACTTTAACCACAGGCAACGGATTTCAGTAGTCACGGGGACTAGTTCCATTTACGGTGTTTTGGAAGAAACACGTCTAACCAGTACACACCCATTCAACATTCCGATGCCAGGGATCACCCTCGGCAACGTTCAAGAAAAACCTTGAGACGGGGAGGCTACAACCTCGCGTAGCATGGGATCAAATTTCTATACGCGCGCTCTAAGGGGTGCCCCCCTCTCGGTCCCAACCGGAAACACCCATGCCCCCTGACCGGATGACTGGCTTTAATCCAGGGCCATGGAACCATCATCCCGGCCCCTCTGTTTGGTGTGTACACGGAAAGAGGTTACCAACTTACTAAACCGCATTCTGGCAGAAAACATGTGGTAGCACGGAAGGTGGAAGAACGATAACGTGACTCCGTCCACGTTAACGTCGGAATTTGTCGGATGACGCAAGGCTGGTATGCTACAACAGTACCACCTTGGTACCCTTCATATCACCACATGATTAGGCCATCTCTCACCAGAGATCATCACAACTTTGGAACATGCGGGCAGTTGCTTCACAAGCAAGGAGGTACTCACCGATACTCATATGCCACGCACAACCTCTCACGCAAACATGCAAAAACACCTATCATATCAAAGGTTCAAACATGCTTACCTGGGTCGAACAAGTCGAAGTCTAGCTCGGCGAAGTTCGCGGCTCCGTCACCTCTTCCGGAACCTACGGCATAACGAAAACGGGCACTAACGTGAAAACCAACGCGTGCATAAAAACTTCTCCAAAATTTTTCCAAATAAATACTATAAAAAACTAGACAAAAATACAAGACTGGCAAAAAAAGAATCCCTCAAAAATCACTTTTTATTAAAAAGTTATAAAGGTTTCTATCCAGGGACTCATCTGTAATGAAACAGAAAAGTTCCAGGGGTTTAACTGAGAAAACAGAAAACGCTTCGGAAAGAAACGCGCCAGCTCAAAAGGAAGACGTATTTGCCCGAAGGTGCCAACAGAAAACGTTTCGAGGGAGAGGAGAATAGAGGCTGACAGGGGGGCGGTCCACATGTCAGGTTTAAAAAGCTCGCCCGCGCCCGAAGACTGCGGTGGTCGCCGGCGTCGAACCACGGCGAGATAGGGAGATCAGAGTGTACCAAGAGCTTCAGCGTGTCCTTCCGCGTCGGTGGGTGGTGGTCTCGACCGTCGGAGAGCACCACGTCGATGGCGACACTTTCTCCGGCGGACGGCGGCTCGGGCGATGGTGGAGAACTCCGGTGGGTGCTGCAAACCTCGAATTGAAGCGCGGGTCAGAAAGAGGGATGCACTAGAGAGCTACTGGCAAGAGATGGGAGGCAGAGGTGCACGCACGGGAGCGAATCGAGCTGGATCCCGTGGTGGGTCACGGCGGCCGGAGCTGGGGAAGAAAGCTCCCTCGGGGCACTTCCAGTGGCTTGGCGCGGTCTAGGTGGAGTGCAGAGATGGTGTGGGTTCGAGTTGAAGCTCGGGGCCTCTATTTATAGGCGGATCGAGGGGGTGGCCGTGAACGGGGTTGCTCCGGCGAGCGATTACGGCGAGGCAGTGGTTGAGCAGGGGGTTTGAGTGGCCAGGCAGCATCAGTGAGGTGTACTGGTGCCGTTCCCCCGCTAATCCTGGTCGGTCTTGGCGTAATGGCGCTGGTCCACGGTGGGGTGGCCGCATGGGCTCGACGGCGGCAGAGAGCGCGCTCCGCGCCCAGCGGTTCACGACGAGAGTGGCAGCGCGTTCTGGGGAGTGGGCGGCCACGCGGCGATCTCCGGTGGCTTGGGCGGCGCTGGGTGGCGCCGTCTGCGCCACGCCTCTCTCTAGCGGCCGCAAAGCCGCCGCTGGCGTCGGTCACGGGGCGGCGCACCTCCTCCAGCTCGTCGCCGACGCCCGCAAGCGTCCAGGCGTTTGTGCGGTGCAGGGACAAGGGGGAGGGGACGGGGAGCAAGGTGCCAACGCGGTTACTGGCGAGATCGAGGAGATGTTCTGATGAAAACGACAGCAGCTTCTAAACTGCACTCTGAATTTACTGAACTTGACATTGACAATGCCCTGCAGGTGTTCGACAGAATGATTTGGCAAGAAGAAGAAATTTTCCTGGAGCTGGGACTTGGTGAGGTGACCTCTCAATGCACCCAGAGGCTGCCTGATTTTTCTCAGAATTTATGGAGAAGGATTTGAATGAATTTCACCAAATTTGACAAATCTGGTCCAAACTTGCAGCAAGTATAGTTTGAAAAATTTGAACTGAAGACTAGTGGATCTTCATGGATCTTGGTTGAGGGTTCAAAGGACTAGGAAGGGAAAAAGGTTTGGGGGCAAAAATCAAAACAGAAAAGGTAGCTCCTTTGTAAATCTCCAAGGGCTAGAATAGGAGACAGAAATTGTTTTGATAAGATTTAAATGGAAAATAATCATATGGGGAGGTTCAACTTGCTGGATTTGAAGTATGTCATGATCCAAAGGTGAGGAGAGGTTTAAGGGAGGGAATTTACCCTTGGGCCATGGCAAGAGGAATTTTTGAAAGTGGCAAAGGATCTTTCCAAAAGATCTAGGGCCTTTTTCAAAGAAATTTTGAAAGGGCATTTTTCCAAGAGAAAAAACATTTTGGTTTGAGTCCAAAATAAAGAGGAAAACCCTCAAGACCAAAATCAAGTTTTGAGTGAAACCAAAAATGAAGTACTAGTCACAAAAGAAAATATGTTGAGAGGGAAAGTTCTTTTAGAAGAAAAATTCAAATCACTTCCCTCAAAACAAGAAAAAGTTTTGAAAAAGCCAAATAAAATTTTGGGTGTCACAACACCTACCCCCTTAGGAAAAATCTTGTCCTCGAGATTTCAGCTGATCCTCAAATAGGTATGGGTATTCTGCCTGAAGGAAATCTTCCCTTTCCCATGTAGCTTCATCCTTAGTGTGGTTGCTCCACTGAACCCTGAAAATTTTTGTTGTTTTCTGACGGGTCCTCCTTTCAGACTCTTCCAAAATCCTTACTGGCCTCTCCCTGTAGGTGAGGTCTGGTTGCACATCAATGTTTTCATGAGGTACATGCTTCTCCGGGTTACTTACACATTTTCTCAGTTGAGAGACGTGGAACACGTCATGGACGTCTGACAGCTCCTTGGGTAGGTCTAGTTTGTAGGCTACTGTGCCTCTTCGTGCGACTATACGGAATGGTCCAATAAATCTCGGGGCTAGCTTCCCCTTAATTTTGAACCGTTGCATGCCCCTCATAGGAGACACTCGTAGGTATACGGAATCACCGGGTTCAAAGCTGACTTCACGATGTTTTTGATCGTAGTAGCTCTTTTGTCGGCTCTGCGCTGTCTTGAGTCTGTCCCTGATCTGCTTAACTTTCTCCTCGGCCTCTTTAAGCATGTCTGGGCCGAAGATACGGCTGTCACCTGTTTCCGACCAATTCAGCGGGGTACGACACCTCCGTCCGTACAATGCTTCAAAGGGTGCCATTTGCAAGCTGGCTTGGTAACTGTTGTTGTAAGCAAACTCGGCATACGGAAAACTTTCTTCCCAACTGGATCCATAGGTGAGCACACAGGCCCTCAGCATATCCTCTAGGATTAGGTTTACACGTTCCGTTTGTCCATCAGTCTGAGGGTGGTACGCTGTACTGAAAGCTAGTTGCGTGCCCAGAGCTTGTTGTAGGTGATCCCAAAATTTGGAGACAAATTGTGTGCCTCGGTCGGATATTATAGTCTTTGGGACTCCATGCAAACAAACTATACGGGAGAGATAAAGTTTGGCCAGTCTCTGTGTGGAGTAGGTAGTCTTCACGGGAATGAAATGAGCAACCTTGGTTAGTCGGTCTGTGATCACCCATATGGCGTCATTTCCGCGTTGTGATCGTGGTAGTCCGACGATGAAGTCCATTCCTATTTCATCCCATTTCCACTCCGGTATCCTGTTTGGCTGGAGTAGCCCTGCTGGCTTTTGATGCTCGGCCTTGATGCGCTGACATGAATCGCAACAAGCAATAAATGCGGCTATATCCCTTTTCATACCGTGCCACCAAAATCTTTCCTGAATGTCTTTGTACATTTTGGTTCCTCCAGGATGGATCGAGTATGAAGCGGTGTGGCTTTCGGGTAGGATTTGTTGCTTGAGTTCCTCAATGTTAGGTACGCAAAGTCTGTCTCCGTACCATAATATTCCTTCACTGTCTGTGACGAACTCTGAAGCCTTACCAAGGTTCATTTTCTTCTTTATACCTTCAATGCTGGGATGTCCCTGTTGAGCCTTCTTAATTTGTTCCACTAGGGTGGGTTGTATCTCCAGATTTGATACGGTGCCCTCAGAGACTAACATCATGTTGAGCCTAGCGAACTCTTGCTGAAACTCAGGCCTCAAGTTTTGCGGACCGTCGTTGTCCGGGCTGGGGTTTCGACTAAGGGCATCAGCCACTACATTTGCTTTCCCTGGATGGTAGTGAATGCCGACATCATAGTCCTTGACCAATTCCAACCAGCGTCGTTGGCGTAAATTTAGCTCTGGCTGTGTGAAAATATATTTGAGGCTCTTATGGTCCGTATATATTTCACAGCGATTTCCCAACAGAAAGTGCCTCCACCCCTTGAGTGCACGTATGACTGCTGCTAGCTCCAAGTCATGTGTTGGGTAATTTTCCTCATGTTTTCGCAGCTGCCTAGAGGCATACGCGACAACTTTGCCATCCTGCATTAGTACACATCCGAGGCCTTTTCGGGACGCGTCACAATATACTTCAAAACTCTTGTGTATGTCTGGCACGGTTAATACTGGTGCAGTTGTTAACTTCTTCTTGAATTCTGGAAGCTTTTCTCGCACGCTTCCGTCCATACAAATTTCTTGTCTTTCTTGAGCAACTGTGTTATTGGTTTTGCCACAGTGGAGAATCCTTCAATAAATCTTCTGTAATATCCGGCCATTCCCAGGAAACTTCGCACATCTGTAACGTTGGCGGGTGGCTTCCAGTCAAGTATGGCTTTGACTTTTTCCGGGTCTACGGCCACGCCTTGTTGGTTCAATATATGGCCTAGGAAACCAACCTGCCTTAGCCAAAATTCACACTTGCTAAATTTGGCGTACAACTGATGTTTCCTTAATTCTCCCAAAACAATTCTGAGATGCTCAGCATGCTCTTCCGGTGTCCTCGAGTATACCAGAATATCGTCGATGAACACCACAACAAATTTGTCCATGAATTTCATTTACACTTTGTTCATGAGGTGGACGAAATATGCGGGGGCGTTTGTTAGACCAAAAGGCATCACTGTGAATTCATATAGTCCGTATCTGGAGGTGAATGCTGTTTTAGGGATATCCTCTGTCCGTACTTTCAATTGATGATATCCCGATCTCAAATAAATTTTTGAGAACACCTTGGCTTGTGCGAGCTGGTCAAACAAATCATTTATCCGTGGCATCGGATATTTGTTTTGGATGGTGACCATATTGAGGGCTCGATAGTCTATACACAGTCTCAGTGTCCCATCCTTTTTCTTGGCGAATAAAACTGGCGAACCCCATGGTGAGGAGCTGGCTCGAATAAATCCTTTGTCCAATAATTCCTTTATCTGCTTCTTCAACTCCACCAATTCTGAGGGTGCCATTCTATAAGGTTTCTTATAGATGGGAGCGGTGCCAGGTGCTAGTTCGATGCTGAATTCTATCTCTCGGTCTGGTGGCATGCCTGGCAGTTCTTCAGGGAACACATTAGGAAATTCGCATACCACTGGAACTTTTCTCAGTTCTGAAATGTCCACTTTGTTCAGTTTTGGTTGCCGTGACCGTGGCCTTTCTTGAGCTGTAACCTTAATTTTCTTGCCATGATGGTGAGTGAGAATCACGGTCCGATTGAAACAGTCAATGAATCCTTTGTTGGTGGTCAACCAGTCCATCGCTAAAATGACATCCAGTCCTTTATTTTCCAACACGATGAGATTTGCTTGGAACTGTAGTCCTTCGAACTCAATGATTACTCCTTGGCAGTAGCTCTGAGCGATTTGCTTATTTCCGGGGGACTTGATGATCATAGATTTTTCCAAGGGAAGTATCAGAAAACCATGTTGCAAAACAAAACTCTTCGAAATGAACGAATGGGAAGCTCCAGAATCAAACAAAACCGTGGCAGGTACTGTGTTGACAGGGAACGTACCGAGCACGATGTCTGGGGCATTCTGCGCTTCTTCCCTGGTCACATGGTTCAGGTGACCCTTCCTGTGGCTGTTGTTGGGATTGAAATTGTTGCGCTTGGGGGCTGGATTGTTTCCACCATTTTTTGGCTTGAAGGCCGAGTTCCTCGGCTTTGGGCATTGTTTAGCATAGTGCCCTTCTTCACCACAAGCATAGCAGGTGACCCCTGGACGGTACGTGAACTCCTTGTCCCTGGCATGAAACTGTCTGGCGGGCCTTAGATCAGTAGTCGTGGATTTCCTTGCTTCTGTCCTTGGAACCTTAGTCTTGCTTCGGTTGTTGCGAGCAAGAGCCGTCTTGTTCCTCTTTCGCTTACGGATATCTTCCAGACTACGGCGCTCATTCTCCAAGGTAATGGCCTTGTCAACCAGAGTTTTAAAATCTGGGAAAGTGTGTACAACCAGTTGGCATTTCAGTGCCGGTGCCAGGCCGTCCAGGAATTTTTCCATCTTCTTGCTCTCTATCATATGTTCGTCGTAGGCGTAACGAGATAGCTGGGTAAACTGACCGTTGTATTCTGTCACTGACATGCCTCTTTGCTTGAGGTCGTCAAATTCTCTCTTCTTGATTTTTATGATGCTCCTGGGGATATGTGCCCCACGAAAGCCTTCCTTGAACTCTTCCCAGGTGATGTTGTGTTCACTGGGATGCATGTGTAGGAAGTTTTCCCACCATGCTGCAGCTGCTCCAGTAAGGTAGTGTGGTGCATAAAGCACCTTCTCATGATCTGAACACTGAGCAATAATCAGCTTCCTTTCGATGTCATGAAGCCAATCATCGGCTTCCAGCGGCTTATCAGTGTGAGCAAACGTTGAAGGGCGAGTCTTCTGTAACTCAGATAACTTGGAATGAGGTTGATAGGGTTCACGGTGGTTTCCCATATTGATGACGTGATTCATCATCTCTTGGTGCTGTTGCTGGCTTTGTTCGTAGAGACGGCATACTTGAGACAAGTCTGCTTCGCTGTCTTGTTGACTGGACTGTCCCTGAGTGAGGTTGTTGCTAGTCTGTGTCCCATAAACTTCTTCTGGCTGATTGGGCATGGAGCGAGTCCACGGACGAGACATTTTTCCAGTCTGGGGTAGTATTTTGCAAAACCCATGAGAAGAACTGTGTAGCACAAGGAAAATCTTGCAAAGGCAACAATTTAAAAGACCTCAAGGTTTTTAAGAAAACATAAACGATTTTGCACGGAGAAGAACTTCTTAGCATATATCTTACACGCGAAAAGCAAACACACGATACAGCACTCAGGATGTGCGTACACAATCCTGACATGTTATTTAGACTAGCGTACTCCTCCGGAAAGCAGCGAACACACTAATAAACTAGCGTACAGATAAAACACATCATACAAGTAGACATAACGCGCGGCTACTCGGCGCTCTCAGTCGGAGATGGTGACGATGTCCTTCCCCTTGCCGAGGGCAAGACTCAGCGGTCCAGGAGATTCAACCTCCACCTCCTCTCTAGCAGGCTCCTGGCGCGTAACGCTGCGCTGCGGTGATGGCGCGGGGGCGACTAGCGGTAGTGCGGGAGTGGTAGGCGGTGCAGCTCTGACTGTAATAGGAACGATGACTCTGTCGAACTCCTCAGTGGTAGGCAGACGGCGAGCAGTGTCCAAAACGGCCGGTGCATAAGATGCTGAGGATGAAACGAATGTCAGAGGCGGTGCTGTGTGAAGAAGCTCCTTCCTGCTGGCAGGACCGCCCCGGACTAAGTCCATGCGGGCAGCCACAAGATCGTCCACGAGGTTGTCGAAAGACTCCTCCAGAGCCTTGAGATACTCCACAACCATCTCGATGGCTTCATCTCGTTCTCCCCGATGGCAGGCGAATGCATAGTGACTGGTAT
This sequence comes from Triticum aestivum, assembly GCF_018294505.1. Lineage (NCBI taxonomy): Eukaryota > Viridiplantae > Streptophyta > Magnoliopsida > Poales > Poaceae > Triticum > Triticum aestivum. Next base: position 232,551,783 of record NC_057799.1, read on the forward strand.
ATGGCACGTGGCATGGCAGGTAGCGGTAGCGGCGAGTCTTCATCATAGGAAGGATGTCCCGAAGACGAGCTATCGCCTCACGGGCAGCCATCTGCATGGCATGCCTCTCCGTAGGCATGGCCCTTCCCACAAAACGGAAGTGGCGAGCTGCAGAACGTCCTCCCTTGAATTGCACCACAGCTTGGTGCATAGACACGTCGTCGCTGAGCTTGTGCTGGTAAAGCGTGAACTCCGGGCGACTCGCTGGCCCGATTGCGAGCTTGGTGATGGAGACGAGGAGTTTGACAAACCCCTCGGGCACGTTCGTGAACACTCGAGTCTCGCAGCTGCTGCCAGCCATCTACAAAAGTAGGCAAAAATTCTGAGTAGTCATGTCATAAATTTATGATGACTAACAGAAAATAGCTACAATTGCAAAATGCTGAAAAAGCACAAAAGACGCTAATAACCGATTAGCGATCGCACCTAGTGGCTTCCTACAGTCAGCCTGGCTCTGATACCAAGCTTGTCATGACCGGTTTTCAATAAAATATTTATTGAGAGACCAATCCCTTTTACGGACCAGTAAAGAAGAATTCCTTCTCACTGGTAGACAATATCTTGGTCGCAGTACAAAAATACCAGGAGTACTGAATATAATACAAGGTTGAGCGGGGACTGCTCAACAATTTATTACATGAATGCCGATAAAACATAACGGCGGATAGGGTGGCAAAACTACTAACTCACGATAACAACGATGGTGGAAATATCACCGCGAAGTGGGTGATATGACTCCTGAAAACTACAGCTCTTCGAGCGTCGGAGTGAGGCTCGAGGAGACTTATTGCGGGTGGCGGAAGCGTATATAATACAAGTGACCAATATCCGGGATCGCACAGGACTGACTGGGACTCCTCTAGGCGTCGGACGCACTATCAAATTCTTCATCCAAGAGATCGCCTTCGTCAACATCTGGCCAAATCAACAAGCCAGGTGAGTACTATGAAATTGCTCGCAAGACAGTTCGGACATAAGATATAACAAATGTAAACATGAAGCGTAAGGATGGAATAACAAGTGCGTTCAGACATAGAGACAATAATGCATGGGAAAATAACAGAGAAGTCGGGCGGTAGTCCTCCTGAAATCCCAAAGTAAATACTGGGTGCCAAACGAGGGTCTGAATGACTCCTCGAGAGGAAACTGCAAGAATAGTAATACTGGTGCCAAACGAGGGTCTGAATGACTCCTCGAGAGGAAACTGCAAGGATAATAATGCCACAGTCGGGCGTCGGGGCGACACCACATAAAGGGCTTATAACAGAAAATGAAGGCAGTGCGTGCCACAGTCGGACGTCTGAGCGACATCACATACAGGGCTTATATTGAAAGTAAGAGACAAACATGCCACAGTCGGACGTCTGATCGACATCACATATAGGGCTTATTTTCGCAACTTAGTAGCTCATGAATTTTTAAATCATATCACGAGAATAATCAGACATGAGATAAACAACAGGGTTAGTCCATCCACAGGAGTAACGTTCCGCCAAGTCTACTACTCAAGCTTACTTACCGGAACGAAGGATATACCACGATGTTACAACATAGATGTCACATCCCTAGTTCTAGTATGATCTAGACTAGCTAGTCATGTGTGCATCATGTCTAAATTTCATTTAAATTTGAAATGGGGATTTGTGAAACCCTCAGAATCATTTCTGGAAATGACCCAGATAAAAATTGCTCCAAAAGGGTCCAAGAAAATGTTCATGTTGCTCTCTGAACATATTGGACAGAGATAAAAATCAAACCAATATTTTTAGGAGCTCATAAATATTTATCTTGGCCATTTGGAATTAATGCAGCAATTATTTGCATTGGATATATATGTTATATATTTTATATATGTCCAAAAATTCTGAATTTTTGTGAGGGGCTTTGGAATAATCCCTTAGGTCCCTGCAAAAAAAATTGTCAGAAGAAAATAAAATGGTTTAGTATTTTTATTAAACCAAACAAATGTCAGAAAATTAGAAAAGAAAAGAACTAGGAAAAAGAAAGCTTACTTGGGCCGATCTACCTGGCACTGTGTAGCCAGCCGGCCCACTGGCCCTGTGCCAGTCGTCGTTGTCCTCGTGCCAGTCGGACAGGCGTGTGGCCGACGCGCGCGCACCGCCGTGCCGCCACACCACCAGCCTGGCTGCCCTCTCCCCTGCCAGTGTGACACGCTGGGCGACGTCGCGGGTGCCGTCCCGATCCGGTCGACCTCCTCATTTTTCCCCTCGCCTTCTCCCTTGCTCTCTCTCACCGCGCCCGAACGCTGCCGTCGCCGCCACTCGCCATTGCCACAGCCACCGTCTCCCCCTCGTCTCTTCGACACGCGCAGGAGCTCCGCCTCCTCGCTCTGAAGCTCTCCGCCGAGCCACGCAAGCCGGAGCGCCCCGTGGAGCCGTCACCGTCGCCATCTTCGCCTCCCGCCGCCGTGGATCCCCATCGCCGCCCCGCCGACTCCAGCCCTTCCCCGAGCTCTCCAACGACTCCGCCGATCCGCTGTGAGCCCCCGCGACGGTTCCCCCCTCCTCTCCTGCCTCCCCGTGCTCTGTAGCCCGCAACCGCTCGAGCCCGAGCTCCGGCCGCCGCCGCGAGCTTTGCTTCGGCGAGCTCCGGCATCCCCGCGTCCTTCCTTCGCCTCCGCTGGATGCGGACGAGCCCGGGCTATGCCCCGGTGCTCTCAGCCGCCGCCCCCGTGCACCGCAGCGCTGCGCCCGCCCTTGGCCATGCTCCGGCCGCCGCCGCGAGTTCTGCTCCGGCGAGCCCCGGCACACCCACGGTCTCCCGCGTGTCCCACGGGATGTGCGCGAGGCAAGGCTCCTTGGAGATGGTCTCCGCGGCCCTTTTGGTCGTCGGAGACGCGATCCCGAGCACCTCCGCCGCGTTCGGCCTCGCCGGCGGCTAAACGCCGGTGGGGTTTGACCCCTTTGACCTCGCCGGCCTGACGTGCAGGCCCGACCTGACAGCTAATCACCATTTAAGCTAACCCCCTCACACTGACAGTGGGCCCCTGCGCCTAATCCTATAACTAGAATAAATTAAACTCTTTGTTTAAAACGTGTGACACTGACGTGTGGCCCCCACACGTCAGGTTGACCAGGTCAGCACCGTTGACTTGCTGACGCAAGCGTGACGCAGTGCTGACGCAATTATTTATTTTCTGGATTTAATTTTATTCAGGAAATTCCAGAAAATGTTCAAAACTTCTAAAATTCATAGAAATTCAACCGTAGCACAGATTTAAATAATTTATATATGGAAAATTATCAGAAAAATGCAATCTATCCAGCTGTACTAGTTTCATGCATGACAAACCAACTTATACCTACTGTATAAGTGAAAACATATAAATGGCATATATAAGGACTTAAATTAGAGTTGCATTTGAACCTTTGGTTCAAATGGATCTCTTCCAAGTTGAATGCTAAATGCATTGGCTCAAAATACATCACATATTCATGCATCATATTGCTGAATATGATTGTGTTTTGACTGTCGACACCGTTCCCTCTCGATAGGTCCTGCTCCGGAGAGTGTTCCAGAGTACCTGTCTGAGGAGCAGTGCCACCCTGTTGATCTAGCAGGCAAGCAAACCCCCTTTGTTCATTCCGAGACAATCCTACTCTCTCGCTCCTGCTCTTTTTTACTGCATTAGGACAACAACGATTCGACTGCTACTTTATGCTGCGGTAGTTGAACCCATTCCTCTGCATGACCTGTCATTGCCACAGTAAATAGTTGAAACCCACTAGCATGTGTAGGAGTTGTTTGAGCCATGTTGTGTTCCTACCATGCCTTGCCTGCTATTGCTTAGAGTTGTGTCAGGTCTGATTCATTGGGAATGAATTGGATTGTTACGATATGTTCTAGTGCTGAGAGTTAAGTGAGTGAACACGATTTGGTAAAGGAAGCGGTGAGAGGCCATGTAGGAGTACATGGTGGGTTGTCTCGCTGGAACCGTCCTTAAGCACTGAGTTCTGTGTATGTCGTCCAATGACTAGCTACTACCACACATTGGAATGCTTAAGTGCCCCTCTCGACTTATTAACCAACTTGATCTCTGTCCAGGAGTTGCAATTAGTTTTTGGTGTTTGTAGGTAGTGTTAGTAGTCTACCAAGTGGCACCCGGCCAGGTGGGCTTGGGATAGACTAGGCACAAGTGGCACGGTGTACCAAGCGTAGATCCATCCGGCGAGGTGGGCTTGGGAACCCTGCGCACATCGTTTGGGGCCGTGAGCGACACCCCGGCCGGATCTCCTTGCGGATGGAACCCGAATAGGCGATAAACCTGGACTAGAGTCTTGTGTGGTTAGTCAGGTCATGGCCGACACCCCCGCCAGGCTTCCGCTTGAAGGTTGCCGAGGTACATGACGTGTACATGGCGGTAAGTGGCGAGAGCGTGTGTGACGCAGTACACCCCTGCAGGGTTATCATGATCTATTCGAATAGCCGTGTCCTCGGTTATGGACTTCTTGGATGCTTACGTGGTACATAGACAACTTGAAGTGGATACTCTAAAATGCTCAAGATAAGTGTGAGTGCTATGGATGGCTTCTCGTAGTGAGACGGGAATGAATCCATAGTGGTGTATTGAGGTGGTGCTTAGTGGACTCGTGTGCGCCTTCTTACCCCCAAAGAAGTTTCTCGTAGTCGTAGAACAGGATAGCTACCGAGTCAAAGCTGGCTTGCTGCAACTAAACCCCACACTACCTTCTTGATACAAATGCATGTAAGATAGGATCTGATGTAAGTCTTGCTGAGTACCTTCGTACTCATGTTGCTTTGTTTATGTTTTTGCAGCGGAGACTTCAGTCTTACTAGTAGCTCCGCTTGGACTTCGACGAGTAGCTTGTACCTCAGCTACAATCTTGTACCCTTGGGAGGGTCTTGTAGATAATCAGGCTTCTCAGCCCTTTTCTTTTGTAGTTGTCTGTACTCAGACATGTAATGCTTCCGTTGCTTGTATGCTCTGAATGATGGGTCATGTGACCCTGTTTGTACTTAATGCTATGTGGCTCTTCTGGGCCTTTTATCTATATGAGTTCGCGTTATGTTGTGATGCCATGTTGTACAGCACATACTTGCATGTTATGCGTACGTGTAACGTGTATTGCTATGTGTGGGATCTGACAATCTAGTTGTTTATCCTTGGCAGCCTCTCTTATGGGGAAATGTAGTCTAGTGCCTCCTTGAGCCATAGTAGTCCGCTACAGCCCGGTTCACCGGAGTCCTGCTAGCCCAGCACTACTGCTCTGGACACTTGACTGGCCGGCATGTGTTTCACATCGTTCCGGTGTCTGTCCCTTCGGGGAAATGTCACGCGGTGACATCCGGAGTCCTGCCTAGCCTGCTACAGCCCGGGTTCCCGGAGTCCTGTTAGCCCAGTGCTACAGCCCGGATTCACACACTGCTGACCGACACGTTCGATGTTGATTCATGTATGTGTCGGGACCCCGATTCCAAGTCACACCGATCTAGCCTGTAACACCTCATATCACTTTGCGGCCTCACGCACGGTACTCCCACGGGTGTCGCCTTACCATGGCCCGGGACCGTTTGCGCCTTTTGGCTCACGTATATGACAATGTCGCTAGCATCCATATGACAGAGAACCCGGGCCGACATGGCTAGTCGTGAACCCAAAGCGGCACTAACGTATGGGGACAGGCATACATGAATCAACATCGAACGTGTCGGTCAGCAGCGTGCGAATCCGGGCTGTAGCACTGGGCTAACAGGACTCCGGGAACCCGGGCTGTAGCAGGCTAGGCAGGACTCCGGATGTCACCGCGTGACATTTCCCCGAAGGGACAGACACAGGAACGATATGAAACACATGCCGGCCAGTCAAGTGTCCAGAGCAGTAGTGCTGGGCTAGCAGGACTCCGGTGAACCGGGCTGTAGCGGACTACTATGGCTCAAGGAGGCACTAGACTACATTTCCCCATAAGAGAGGTTGCTAAGGATAGACAACTAGATTGTCGGATCCCACACATACCAAGCATTTCAATCATACACACAATATGCTCGATATGTGCAAATACAACATGGCATCACAACAAGACTCTACGACTCAGAGTATTTATTCATTAGGCTCCGAAGAGCCAGATATTACAAACATGGGTCTCATGACCCAACATTCAGAGCATACAAGTCAAAGCACATGCGGAAGCTTAACATGTCTGAGTACAGACATCTACAAATGAAAAAGGCTGAGGAGCCTGACTATTTACTAGATCCTGCCGAGGGCACAAGATCGTAGCTGAGGTATCAAGCTAAACGTCGAAGTCCACACGGAACTACTAGCGAGACTGACGTCTCTCTGCAAAACATAAAATAGGCAAACGTGAGTACAAATGTACCCAGCAAGACTTACATCAGAACTATCTACATATGCATCGGTATCAACAAAAGGGGTGGTGGAGTTTAACTGCAGCAAGCCAGCTTTGACTCGGTGGCTATCCTAACTATGACTGCAAGTAACTCTTTTGAGGTGGCGCACACGAGTCCACATATTCACCATATCAATACACCACTATGGATCTGCTCCCGTCTCCCTACGAGAACACCATCCATAGCACTCACGCTTATCTTGCGCATTTTAGAGTATCCACTTTCACTTGTCTATGAACTGTACAGGCAACCCAGAAGTCCTTTACCGCGGACACGGCTATTCGAATAGATCATATTAACCCTGCAGGGGTGTACTTCGTCACACACGCTCTCGCCACTTACCACCATGTACACCTCGTGTACCTCGGCAACCTTCAAGCGGAAGCCTGGCGAGGGAGTCGGCCACGACCTGACTAACCACACAAGTCTCTAGTCCAGGTTTATCGCCTATTCGGGTTCCATCCACAAGGAGATCCGGCCGGGGTGTCGCTCACGGCCCCAAACGATGTGAACAGGGTTCCCAAGCCCACCTCGACGGATGGATCTACGCTTGGTACACCGTGCCACGGTGCCTAGTCTGTCCCAAGCCCACTTGTACCGGGTGCCACTTGGTAGACTACTAACACTACCTACAAACACCAGAAACTAGTTGCAACTCCTGGACAGAGATCAAGTTGATTAATAAGTCGAGAGGGGCACTTAAGCATTCCAATGTGTGGTAGTAACTGTTCATGGATCACAAACACAGAACTCAGTTCGTGAGGACGGTTTCAATGAGACAACCCACCATGTACTCCTACATGGCCTCTCACCGCTACCTTTACCAAATCGTGTTCACACACTTAGCTCTCACACAGTAGGACATGTTCACCACTTCCCAATTCATCCCCGATGAATCAGACCTGACACAACTCTAAGCAATAGCAGGCATGACAAACAAGCCAGAATGAGTAGGCACATCAGGGCTCAAACAACTCCTACTCATGCTAGTGGGTTTCATCTATTTACTGTGGCAATGACAGGTCATGCAGAGGATAAAGGGGTTCAGCTACCGCAGCAAGTAACAGTTGAAGCGTTGTTGTCCTAATGCAGTAAAAGAGAGCAGGAGCGAGAGAGTGGGATTGTATCGGAATGAACAAGGGGGTTTTGCTTGCCTGGCACTTCTGAAGATAGCATTGAGTCTTCATTAGTGTCAACGATCACAACGCCGGAACATCGTCTACCGAAAGGGGACAAATACCGGCAAACAGAGAAGAACACGATCAATGCAATGCACAATATGATGCATGCTATGACATGGCAATATGCTGTGGTTTGGGCTAATGCAACTAGCAGCAAGTTAAATGGAGTTGGCTTGAATCAAAGATTCAAATTCAAACTCCATATGTGGAAATTCAAATGCCATTTACATGATTTGTCCTAAACAGTAGTCATAAGTTGTTCTAACATGCATGGAAATGGTACAGATGGATAGATTGGATTTTTCTGATCATTTTTCATATATAAATTATTTCATTTGGAGTTACGGTTGATTTTCTATGATTTTTAGAAGTTTATAGGATTTTCTAGAATTTTCTGTATAAGAATAAATCCAGAAAATGATTTATAGCGTCAGCATTACGTCACAGCGACGTCAGCAGGTCAACTGGGCGGTCCAGGTCAAACCTGGGCGGTGGGGTCCGCACGTCAGGGTCACTGTTAATTAACTAACCAATTTAGAGTTAATTAAAGGTAAACCCAGGTTAATTATCAGGCGGCCCCACTTGTCATTGACTCAGGGGAGGGGGTCAGCCTGGTCAAACGAGGTCAACTCACCGGCGTTTAGCCGCCGGCGAGGCCAGACGCGGCGGCGAGCCGCGGGTTTGCCCTACGGGGCGCCGTTTGGCGCGCGGAGCACAGCTACGGGATGAGGGCGGAGTTGCGCATCCAACGGTGGCGGTTGCGGGCGCTGGGGTGGCCGGGAGCAGCGCCGGCGACGAGGTTTGCGGCGGCCGGAGTTCGGGTCTCGGCGGTTTCGGTGTGGCGAAGCACGGCAGGAGCAGTGGGTGAGTGCTAGGGACTCCTGACGGCGTGCTGAGCACGGTGACACGCTCAGTTGCGGCTATAGGTGACGGTGGCCACGGCGGCGACATGGCCGGCGGCGAAGAGCTCTCGGCTCCGACGGGCATCGATGTTAGAGGAAGAAAACGAGCAAGGGGAGAGGGGGAAACGACACAGAAGCTCACAGCGGGTGCAGCGGTGGCCTCGGCGAGCTCGGGGAGGCACCGGAGCGAGCAGAGCATCGAGGGGGATCTCCGGCGGCCGGCGGTGGAAACGAAGACGGTGGCGTCGTTTCAGGCGTCCCGCGGATGCGTCCTTCGGCTTGGTGAAGCGGTGATCGACGGCGGACCAGTGGGACACGGCAACGGGGCTCGGCGAGGGCAGTAGCTACGGCGACGGCGAGCGGCGTTCGGGCGGTGCAGGGGAGAGAATCAGAGAGGGGATGGGGACGAGGCAGTGAGCGAGGGGGGTTCCAAGGGGTGCGGGGTGACGAGGAGGAGCTCATCCACGCGTCCAGCGGCTCGGCAGCAAGCAGGTGACGGCGTGGCTCCTCGCGCGCGCGTGCGCTGTCTCCCTCCTCTGCCTACTGGCAGAGGTAGGCGATGACTGGCACCAGGCCAGTGGGCTGGGCTGGCCAGGTAAGTGGCCCAGGTAACTCTCTTCCTCTCTTTTCTCTAATTTAGTTTCTGTTTTCTATTTTATTATTTTGTTCTGGGCTTTGTTAAAAATGCCAGGGCATTTCCAAAAGTCATGAAACTAATCATGGCTATTGTTTAGAATATATCCAACAGTAGACATTTTAGTTTATGATTATTTGAGCATTTAAAATATTTAATAGCATTTAAATGCCCAAATGCAAATACTATATGATTTAATTCAGAGCCCAAATATGTCATGGAAAAATGTGCAACACGTCTGGTTATTGCTTCCAGCATTTCCCAGAAATGATGAACATTTTTGAAAGCCATTTGGAGTCACTGAGAATATTTTAGTTGAACCTAGTGAATTCCTTTAATGCTAGGGTTTAGGCAATCCCCATTTCAAATTCATTTGAAACTTAAACATGATGCACACCTGACTAGCTAGCCTAGAGCAAACCAGAACTAGGGATGTGACAGTATGCCTGTCCCCATACGTTAGTGCCGCATTGGGTTCACGACTAGCCATGTCGGCCCGGGTTCTCTGTCATATGGATGCTAGCGACATTGTCATATACGTGAGCCAAAAGGCGCAAACGGTTCCGGGCCATGGTAAGGCGACACCCGTGGGAGTACCGTGCGTGAGGCCGCAAAGTGATATGAGGTGTTACAGGCTAGATCGGTGTGACTTAGAATCGGGGTCCCGACAGCTTTGGTATCAGAGCCTGACTGCCTGTAGGATTTCCAAGCCAACCTGGTCAAAGTTGAGTCTAGAAATTCTTTAGTTATGTAAGGGAATTGATTGTGGAAGGGAACGTAAGGCTCTTTTTACTTCTTTACCTCATGCCCTTCTGATCTGAGTCATCCTATCTTTCCTACGGGGTTAAGGAACTAGGCTTCCTCTTCTGTCTATCAGGATCACGTGTTACTACTCCGTAGTCTCTTAGGATTGGTTGATCAGAGTCATATCCCAGTTTGAGTACCTCCAGTGTAGCCTGTTTAGTAATATCTTAGAACCTTGAGTGACGATGTTGAGTATGGTGCTACCCCGCCTTTTGCAGAATGTCCCATTTTGAGCATTTTACTGCCGTTATGCTGCCGGATTTATCCTAGGAGTTTGAGAGATACTAAATTTTCTTATGCTACATGTTGCATCCTATAGTTGTTGCTGACCTCGTCCTTGGTTCCGCTTCTCAGGATGTCGTCAGTTAACCAAAGTTCTGTTGCTCGTTGCCTGAACCACGGAGGTGGTAGGGATGAGGAGGATCCTCCCGACCAGCCTTCGTTGGCAGAGTTTATGCTAGAGATGGAGAGGAACAAGCATGAGTCTAACCGCTTGTTAGCACATATCGAGGAGAACACCGCACCTCAGTGCAAAGAGTCAGCAACCATCTATGATTTCATTGGTTTGAAACCACCTACCTTCCATCATTCCATTGAACCACTCGATGCAGATGACTGGCTCCGTAGTATCACACACAAGCTGCGTTCTGCGAACGTAGCTGAAGGTGACAAGGTCACTTATGCTGCATATCACCTGGAAGGTCCTGCTAGTCTTTGGTGGCAGAACTATGAGGCTATACTTCCAGCTGGCCAGATACCGACCTGGAGAGATTTCACTGAGGCTTTTCGTGAGCATCACATTCCTCAGGCTCTCATTGACCGCAAGAGAGAAGAGTTCTGTAGTTTTACCCAGGGTAAGATGGCTGTTGATGCTTTTATTAGAGAGTTTGAGAACCTCGCCCGCTATGCTACAGAAGAAGTGTCCACGGACGCTAAGAAGCAGGCTAGGTTCCGGAAGGGTCTCAACCCCAAGTTGCGTCGAGATCTCCACCTGCACCATTGCAATACATTCCAGGCTCTTGTGAACAAGGCCATTAATGCGGAGACAGCTCAGCTCACCTACGAGGAGTCTCGTAAGCACACCCGTGACTTGGTTTCTTCCTCTGGTTCTAGTTCTCAGAAGCGCCGGATTTGGATTCCGAACTCTGCTCTTCCACCCGGTTATACCCCGAGACCATCTTATGTGGCGCCTCCCCCAGTTCAGCCGTATGCTCCACCCAGGCCTATTGGTGGACTGCTTGCCAACGCGGGTCCACGTCGAACCTCCAAGATTTGTTACAAGTGCGGAGAGCCAGGACACACCGCCCGTATTTGCACACAGACCCGTGTTGCTCCACCCTAGCCCGAGAAGTCTGTTGGCCGTGGTAAGCCATCACGCAAGATGATCAGTACCAAGTCAGCTCCCACTGAATGTGGACGTGTGCATCACGTCTCAGCTAAAGACGCTCAGGATGATCCAGATGTCGTTCTTGGTACACTCCTTGTAAACTGTCATCCAGCTTCGGTTCTATTTGATACTGGGGCGTCTCATTCCTTCATTTCCGAAAGTTATGCCCGCTTGCACGACATATCATTTTGTGATATGCCCTCCCCACTACTCATTCAAACTCCTGGATCCAAATGGCAAACTTCTAGTGTAAGCCATGGTAACGAAATCCTTGTTGACAGACTTGTATTCCTTGCATCACTCATAGCCCTCAAGTCTTCAGATATTAACATCATCTTGGGTATGGACTGGATGAAAGCTCATTATGCCAAGATTGATTGTTACACCCGGTCTGTTCAGCTCACACACCCATCTGGCAAGATAGTCACTGTCTCCACCAGAATTGCAAAGCGTCAGCTTTATTCTCTTAATGCCAGTCCTCTTCCAAACCTTGAAGATAGCCCGGTAGTCCGTGACTTTCCGGATGTCTTTCCAGAAGAACTGCCAGGTATTCCACCTGACAGGGATGTAGAGTTTGTCATAGATCTTATCCCAGGAACCGCCCCAATCTCTAGGAGACCTTACAAGATGGCACCCTTAGAGCTAGCCGAGCTTAAGAAACAACTCGATGAATCCTTGCAAAAGGGTTTCATCCGTCCTAGTTCTTCTCCCTGGGCTTGCCCCGTCCTCTTCGTCAAGAAGAAGGATGGTACGGACCGGATGGTTGTAGATTATCGTCCCGTTAATTTGGTCATGACAAAGAACAAGTATCCGCTCCCCAGGATCAACGACCTCTATGATCAGCTCGCTGGATCCTCAGTCTTTTCCAAGATGGATTTGAGATTAGGCTACCACCAAATCAAGATTAGAAACAGGGACATTCCTAAGACGGCTTTTGTCACTCGTTATGGCCAGTACGAGTACACCGTCATGTCCTTTGGTCTAACCAATGCTCCAGCTACCTTCTCCCGCTTGATGAACTCGATCTTCATGGAGTACTTAGACAAGTTCGTCGTGGTTTACCTCGATGATATCCTTATCTACTCGAAGAACGAGAAGAGCATGCCGAACATCTTAGACTTGTGTTAGAAAAACTCAGAGAGCACCGCCTTTATGCCAAGTTCTCCAAGTGTGAATTTTGGTTGCTAGAAGTGACCTACCTAGGCCACGTGATCTCTGGTAAGGGCATTGCTGTCAATCCTGAGAGAGTTCAGGCTGTTCTTGATTGGACTCCACCTGAAACAGTTAAACAAGTTAGGAGTTTCCTTGGTCTAGCCAGTTATTGTCGCCGCTTCGTTGAAAACTTCTCCAAGGTAGCCAAACCCCTCACGGAACTTCTCAAGAAGGATAAAAGGTTTGAGTGGTCCCCACAGTGTGAATACAGTTTTTAGGAACTGAAAAGACGCCTGACTTCTGCTCCCATACTGGTGCCACCGGATTTCACTAAAGACTTTGTTATCTACTGCGACGCCTCACGACAGGGACTAGGCTGCATCCTTATGCAGGATCGTCATGTGATTGCCTATGCATCTCGACAGTTGCATCCACATGAGGAGAACTATCCTACACATGATCTAGAGCTTGCAGCCGTAGTCTATGCTCTTAAGACATGGCGACATTACCTTCTTGGTAAACGTTGCGAGATTTACACTGATCACCAGAGTCTCAAGTATATTTTCACCCAACCAGATTTGAACCTTGGGCAAAGACGTTGGTTGGAGTTGATCTCAGATTACGACTTAGGGATTACCTACACCCCAGTCAAGGGCAATGTCATGGCTGATGCGCTAAGTCGTAAGTCCTATTGCAACAATCTTATGTTGCAGCAGGGCCAACCACTTCTCCATGAGGAATTCTGTAAGCTTAACCTTCACATTGCTCCTCACGGATTCCTCTCTACCTTGGTGGCGAAACCTACCCTTGAGGATCAGATCATTTCTGACCAAAAGTTTGATAGGGGTGTTACCCGCATCAAGAGAAACATTAAGAAGGGAGTTGGTGGATGTTTTTCCATGGATGATCGAGGTGTTGTTTTCTTTGAGAATTGCTTGGTGGTTCCCAAGAATCAACATCTGCGACAATTGATCCTTAAGGAGGCACATGAATCCCCTCTCACGATTCATCCCGGTAGTACTAAGATGTATCAGGACCTACGCCAGAGGTTCTGGTGGACTAGGATGAAGAGAGAAATTGTTGAGTTCATAGCTAACTGTGACGTTTGTCGTCGCGTTAAGGCAGAGCATCAAAGGCCCGCTGGCACCCTTCAACCTTTAGCCATTCCTGAGTGGAAATGGGATAAAGTTGGTATGGACTTCATCACCGGCTTTCCCAGGACCAAGAAAGGGAATAACGCTATCTTCGTAGTCATTGATCGTCTTTCCAAAGTGGCTCACTTCCTACCTGTTCGAGAGAGTATCACTGCTAGTCAGCTCGCTGACTTATATATTTCTCGAATAGTGTCACTTCATGGTGTTCCACTAGAGATCAATTCAGACCGTGGTAGTCTTTTCACTTCTCATTTCTGGGAGAGTTTCCAAACTGCCATGGGCACCCATCTTTCCTTCAGTACCGCTTTCCACCCTCAATCAAGTGGTCAGGTGGAAAGGGTCAACCAAATTCTCTAAGACATGCTTAGAGCTTGCGTTATCTCATTCGGTATGGATTGGGAGAAATGCCTACCATTCGCCGAGTTTGCTTATAACAATAGCTATCAATCCAGTCTTAAGAAAGCTCCTTTCGAGATTCTGTATGGACGAAGATGTCGAACACCTTTGAACTGGTCAGAAACCGGTGAAAGACAATTCTTTGGACCGAACATGATCCAGGAAGCAGAAGAGCAAGTTCGCATCATTCGTGAGAATTTGAAAACAGCCCAGTCTCGTCAAAAGAGCCAGTATGACCGTCGTCATCAGGAAGTGGCTTATGAAGTTGGCGACAAGGCTTACCTTCGGGTTACTCCTCTAAATGGTACCCATCGATTCGGTATCAAGGGCAAGTTGGCTCCTCGTTACATTGGTCCTTTTCGCATTCTCGCTAAATGAGGAGAGGTTGCCTACCAGTTGGAACTACCCCCACATCTTTCTCGAGTCCATGATGTCTTCCACGTCTCTCAACTCAGGCATTGCTTCTCGGATCCCATCCGCGGAGTGGGCCATGAAACGCTTGATCTCCAAGATAACCTCACATATCGAGAGTACCCTATTCGCATTCTTGATCAAGCAGAGCGTGTCACCCGACGTCAGAACATCAAGTTTCTCAAGGTTCAGTGGTCTCATCATTCTGAGAGAGAAGCTACTTGGGAGCGAGAAGATCGTCTTCGAATGGAGTACCCCACCTTCTTTCCATCGACCCCTGAATCTCGGGACGAGATTCTTTCAAGTGGGGGCGAGTTGTCACATCCCTAGTTCTGGTATGACCTAGACTAGCTAGTCATGTGTGCATCATGTCTAAATTTCATTTAAATTTGAAATGGGGATTTGTGAAACCCTCAGAATCATTTCTGGAAATGACCCAGATAAAAATTGCACCAAAAGGGTCCAAGAAAATGTTCATGTTGCTCTCTGAAAATATTGGACAGAGATAAAAATCAAACCAATATTTTTAGGAGCTCATAAATATTTATCTTGGCCATTTGGAATTAATGCAGCAATTATTTGCATTGGATATATATATGTTATATATTTTATATATGTCCAAAAATTCTGAATTTTTGTGAGGGGCTTTGGAATAATCCCTTAGGTCCCTGCAAAAAAAATTGTTAGAAGAAAATAAAACGGTTTAGTATTTTTATTAAACCAAACAAATGTCAGAAAATTAGAAAAGAAAAGAACTAGGAAAAAGAAAGCTTACTTGGGCCGATCTACCTGGCACTGTGTAGCCAGCTGGCCCACTGGCCCAGTGCAAGTCGTCGTTGTCCTCGCGCCAGTCGGACAGGCGTGTGGCCGACGCGCGCGCACCGCCGTGCCGCCACGCCACCAGCCTGCCTGCCCTCTCCCCTGCCAGCGTGACGCGCTGGGCGACGTCGCGAGTGCCGTCCCGATCCGGTCGACCTCCTCATTTTTCCCCTCGCCTTCTCCCTTGCTCTCTCTCACCGCGCCCGAACGCTGCCGTCGCCGCCACTCGCCATTGCCGCAGCCACCGTCTCCCCCTCGTCTATCCGACACGCGCAGGAGCTCCGCCTCCTCGCTCTGAAGCTCTCCGCTGAGCCACGCAAGCCGGAGCGCCCCGTGGAGCCGTCGCCGTCGCCATCTTCGCCTCCGGCCGCCGTGGATCCCCATCGCCGCCCCGCCGACTCCAGCCCTTCCCCGAGCTCTCCAACGACGCCGCCGATCCGCTGTGAGCCCCCGCGACGGTTCCCCCTCCTCTCATGCCTCCCCGTGCTCTATAGCCCACAACCGCTCGAGCCCGAGCTCCGGCCGCCGCCGCGAGCTTTGCTCCGGCGAGCTCCGGCATCCCCGCGTCCTTCCGTCGCCTCCGCTGGATGCGGACGAGCCCGGGCTATGCCCCGGTGCTCTCAGCCGCCGCCCCCGTGCACCGCAGCGCTGCGCCCGCCCTTGGCCGTGCTCCGGCCGCCGCCGCGAGTTCTGCTCCGGCGAGCCCCGGCACACCCACGGTCTCCCGCGTGTCCCACGGGATGTGCGCGAGCCAGGGCTCCTCGGAGATGGTCCCCGCGGCCCTTTTGGTCGTCGGAGACGCGATCCCGAGCCCCTCCGCCGCGTTCGGCCTCGCCGGCGGCTAAACGCCGGCGGGGTTTGACCCCTTTGACCTCGCCGGCCTGACGTGCGGGCCCGACCTGCCAGCTAATCACCATTTAAGCTAACCCCCTCACACTGACAGTGGGCCCCTGCGCCTAATCCTATAACTAGAATAAATTAAACTCTCTGTTTAAAACGTGTGACACTAACGTGTGGCCCCCACACGTCAGGTTGACCAGGTCAGCACCGTTGACTTGCTGACGCAAGCGTGACGCAGTGCTGACGCAATTATTTATTTTCTGGATTTAATTTTATTCAGGAAATTCCAGAAAATGTTCAAAACTTCTAAAATTCATAGAAATTCAACCGTAGCTCAGATTTAAATAATTTATATATGGAAAATTATCAGAAAAATGCAATCTATCCAGCTGTACTAGTTTCATGCACGACAAACCACCTTATACCTACTGTATAAGTGAAAACATATAAATGGCATATATAAGGACTTAAATTAGAGTTGCATTTGAACCTGTGGTTCAAATGGATCTCTTCCAAGTTGAATGCTAAATGCATTGGCTCAAAATACATCACATATTCATGCATCATATTGCTGCATATGATTGTGTTTTGACTGTCGACACCGTTCCCTCTTGATAGGTCCTGCTCCGGAGAGTGTTCCAGAGTACCTGTCTGAGGAGCAGTGCCACCCTGTTGATCTACCAGGCAAGAAAACCCCCTTTGTTCATTCCGATACAATCCTACTCTCTCGCTCCTGCTCTTTTTCACTGCATTAGGACAACAACGATTCGACTGCTACTTTATGCTGCGGTAGTTGAACCCATTCCTCTGCATGACCTGTCATTGCCACAGTAAATAGTTGAAACCCACTAGCATGTGTAGGAGTTGTTTGAGCCATGTTGTGTTCCTACCATGCCTTGCCTGCTATTGCTTAGAGTTGTGTCAGGTCTGATTCATTGGGAATGAATTGGAGTGTTACGATATGTTCTGGTGCTGAGAGTTAAGTGAGTGAACACGATTTGGTAAAGGTAGCGGTGAGAGGCCATGTAGGAGTACATGGTGGGTTGTCTCACTGGAACCGTCCTTAAGCACTGAGTTCTGTGTATGTCGTCCAATGACTAGCTACTACCACACATTGGAATGCTTAAGTGCCCCTCTCGACTTATTAACCAACTTGATCTCTGTCCAGGAGTTGCAATTAGTTTCTGGTGTTTGTAGGTAGTGTTAGTAGTCTACCAAGTGGCACCCGGCCAGGTGGGCTTGGGACAGACTAGGCACAACTGGCACGGTGTACCAAGCGTAGATCCATCCGGTGAGGTGGGCTTGGGAACCCTGCGCACATCGTTTGGGGCCGTGAGCGACACCCCGGCCGGATCTCCTTGCGGATGGAACCCGAATAGGCGATAAACCTAGACTAGAGTCTTGTGTGGTTAGTCAGGTCGTGGCCGACACCCCCGCCAGGCTTCCGCTTGAAGGTTGCCGAGGTACATGACGTGTACATGGCGGTAAGTGGCGAGAGCGTGTGTGACGTAGTACACCCCTGCAGGGTTATCATGATCTATTCGAATAGTCGTGTCCTCGATTATGGACTTCTTGGATGCTTACGTGGTACATAGACAACTTGAAGTGGATACTCTAAAATGCTCCAGATAAGTGTGAGTGCTATGGATGGCTTCTCGTAGTGAGACGGGAATGAATCCATAGTGGTGTATTGAGGTGGTGCTTAGTGGACTCGTGTGCGCCTTCTTACCCCCAAAGAAGTTTCTCGTAGTCGTAGAACAGGATAGCCACCGAGTCAAAGCTGTCTTGCTGCAACTAAACCCCACACTACCTTCTTGATACAAATGCATGTAAGATAGGATCTGATGTAAGTCTTGCTGAGTACCTTTGTACTCATGTTGCTTTGTTAATGTTTTTGCAGCGGAGACTTCATTCTTACTAGTAGCTCCGCTTGGACTTCGACGAGTAGCTTGTACCTCAGCTACGATCTTGTACCCTTGGGAGGGTCTTGTAGATAATCAGGCTTCTCAGCCCTTTTCTTTTGTAGTTGTCTGTACTCAGACATGTAATGCTTCCGTTGCTTGTATGCTCTGAATGATGGGTCATGTGACCCCTGTTTGTACTTAATGCTATGTGGCTTTTCTGGGCCTTTTATCTATATGAGTTCGCGTTATGTTGTGATGCCATGTTGTACAGCACATACTTGCATGTTATGCGTACGTGTAACGTGTATTGCTATGTGTGGGATCCGACAATCTAGTTGTTTATCCTTGGCAGCCTCTCTTATGGGGAAATGTAGTCTAGTGCCTCCTTGAGCCATAGTAGTCCGCTACAGCCCGGTTCACCGGAGTCCTGCTAGCCCAGCACTACTGCTCTGGACACTTGACTGGCCGGCATGTGTTTCACATCGTTCCGGTGTCTGTCCCTTCGGGGAAATGTCACGCGGTGAGATCCGGAGTCCTGCCTAGCCTGCTACAGCTCGGGTTCCCGGAGTCCTGTTAGCCCAGTGCTACAGCCCGGATTCACACGCTGCTGACCGACACGTTGGATGTTGATTCATGTATGCCTGTCCCCATACGTTAGTGCCGCATTGGGTTCACGACTAGCCATGTCGGCCCGGGTTCTCTGTCATATGGATGCTAGCGACATTGTCATATACGTGAGCCAAAAGGCGCAAACGGTTCCGGGCCATGGTAAGGCGACACCCGTGGGGGGACCGTGCGTGAGGCCGCAAAGTGATATGAGGTGTTACAGGCTAGATCGGTGTGACTTAGAATCGGGGTCCCGACAATAGACATGGATACGCTGATCACGATACTTGACTATGGATATGATGACTCGGAAGGATTTGACTCTGCAGAGTTTGTACTTTAACCACAGCCAATGGATTTCAGTAGTCACGGGGACTAGTTCCGTTTACGCTGTTTTGGAAGAAACACGTCTAACCAGTACACACCCATTCAACATTCCGAAGCCAGGGATCAGCCTCGGCAACGTTCAAGAAAAACCTTGAGACGGGGAGGCTACAACCTCGCGTAGCATGGGATCAAATTTCTATACGCGCGCTCTAAGGGGTGCCCCCCTCTCGGTCCCAACCGGAAACACCCATGCCCCCTGACCGGATGACTGGCTTTAATCCAGGGCCATGGAACCATCATCCCGGCCCCTCTGTTTGGTGTGTACACGGAAAGAGGTTACCAACTTACTAAACCGCATTCTGGCAGAAAACATGTGGTAGCACGGAAGGTGGAAGAACGATAACGTGACTCCGTCCACGTTAACGTCGGAATTTGTCGGATGACGCAAGGCTGGTATGCTACAACAGTACCACCTTGCTACCCTTCATGTCACCACATGATTAGGCCATCTCTCACCAGAGATCATCGCAACTTTGGAACATGCGGGTAGTTGCTTCACAAGCAACGAGGTACTCACCAATACTCATATGCCACGCACAACCTCTCACGCAAACATGCAAAAACACCTATCATATCAAAGGTTCAAACATGCTTGCCTGGTTCGGAGAAGTCGGAGTCTAGCTCGTCGAAGTTCGCGGCTCCGTCACCTCTTCCGGAACCTACGGCATAACGAAAACGGGCACTAACGTGAAAACCAACGTGTGCATAAAAACTTCTCCAAAAATTTTCCAAATAAATACTATAAAAAACTAGACAAAAATACAAGACTGACAAAAAAAGAATCACTCAAAAATCACTTTTTATTAAAAAGTTATAAAGGTTTATGTCCAGGGACTCATCTGTAATGAAATAGAAAAGTTCCAGGGGTTTAACTGAGAAAACAGAAAACGCTTCGGAAAGAAACGCGCCAGCTCAAAAGGAAGACGTATTTGCCCGAAGGCGCCAACAGAAAACGTTTTGAGGGAGAGGAGAATAGAGGCTGACAGGGGGGTCCACATGTCAGGTTTAAAAAGCTCGCCGGCGCCCGAAGACTGCGGTGGTCGCCGGCGTCGAACCACGGCGAGATAGGGAGATCGGAGTGTACCAAGAGCTTCAGCGTGTCCTTCCGCGTCGGTGGGTGGTGGTCTCGACCATCGGAGAGCACCACGTCGACGGCGACACTTTCTCCGGCGGACGGCGGCTCGGGCGATGGTGGAGAACTCCGGTGGGTGCTGCAAACCTCGAATTGAAGCGCGGGTCAGAAAGAGGGATGCACTAGAGAGCTACTGGCAAGAGATGGGAGGCAGAGGTGCACGCACGGGAGCGAATCGAGCTGGATCCCGTGGCGGGTCGCGGCGGCCGGAGCTGGGGAAGAAAGCTCCCTCGGGGCTCTTCCAGTGGCTTGGCGCGGTCTAGGTGGAGTGCAGAGACGGTGTGGGATCGAGTTGAAGCTCGGGGCCTCTATTTATAGGCGGATCGAGGGGGTGGCCGTGAACGGGGTTGCTCCGGCGAGCGATTACGGCAAGGCAGTGGTTGAGCAGGGGGTTTGAGTGGCCAGGCAGCATCAGTGAGGTGTACTGGTGCCGTTCCCCCGCTAATCCTGGTCGGTCTTGGCGTAATGGCGCTGGTCCATGGTGGGGTGGCCGCACGGGCTCGACGGCGGCAGAGAGCGCGCTCCGCGCCCAGCGGTTCACGACGAGAGTGGCAGCGCGTTCTGGGGAGTGGGGGGCCACGCGGCGATCTTCAGTGGCTTGGGCGGCGCTGGGTGGCGCCGTCTGCGCCGCGCCTCTCTCTGGCGGCCGCAAAGCCGCCGCTGGCGTCGGTCACGGGGCGGCGCACCTCCTCCAGCTCGTCGCCGGCGCCCGCAAGCGTCCAGGCGTTCGTGCGGTGCAGGGACAAGGGGGAGGGGACGGGGAGCAAGGTGCCAACGCGGTTACTGGCGAGATCGAGGAGATGTTCTGAAGAAAACGACAGCAGCTTCTGAACTGCACTCTGAATTTACTGAACTTGACATTGACAATGCCCTGCAGGTGTTTGACAGAATGATTTGGCAAGCAGAAAAATTTTCCTGGAGCTGGGACTTGGTGAGGTGACCTCTCAATGCACCCAGAGGCTGCCTGATTTTTCTCAGAATTTATGGAGAAGGATTTGAATGAATTTCACCAAATTTGACAAATCTGGTGCAAACTTGCAGCAAGTATAGTTTGAAAAATTTGAACTGAAGACCAGTGGATCTTCATGGATCTTGGTTGAGGGTTCAAAGGACTAGGAAGGGAAAAAGGTTTGGGGGCAAAAATCAAAACAGAAAAGGTAGCTCCTTTGTAAATCTCCAAGGGCTAGAATAGGAGACAGAAATTGTTTTGATAAGATTTAAATGGAAAATAATCATATGGGGAGGTTCAACTTGCTGGATTTGAAGTAAGTCATGATCCAAAGGTGAGGAGAGGTTTAAGGGAGGGAATTTACCCTTGGGCCATGGCAAGAGGAATTTTTGAAAGTGGCAAAGGATCTTTCCAAAAGCTCTAGGGCCTCTTTCAAAGAAATTTTCAAAAGGCATTTTTCCAAGAGAAAAAACATTTTCGTTTGAGTCCAAAATAAAGAGGAAAACCCTCAAGACCAAAATCAAGTTTTGAGTGAAACCAAAAATGAAGTACTAGTCACAAAAGAAAATATGTTGAGAGGTAAAGTTCTTTTAGAAGAAAAATTCAAATCACTTCCCTCAAAACAAGAAAAAGTTTTGAAAAAGCCAAATAAAATTTTGGGTGTCACACATGTTCACACATTTATTTGAAACAAATCAACATATCCTTCACGATATTTATGTTCATGGTGGATTATATCCTACTCATGCTTGCACTCAATGTTTATTAATTTTAATGCATGTTCATGACTATTGTCGCTCTCTAGTTGGTCGCTTCCCAGTCTTTTTCTAGCCTTCACTTGTACTTAGCGGGAATACTGCTTGTGCATCCAATCCATTAAACCCCAAAGTTATTCCATATGAGTCCACTATATCTTCCTATATGCGGTATCTACCTGCCGTTCCAAGTAAATTTGTATGTGCCAAACTCTAAACCTTCAAATGAAATTCTGTTTTCTATGCTCGAATAGCTCATGTATCAACTAGGGTTGTCCGTATCTTCCATGCTAGGCGGGTTATTCTCAAGAGGAGTGGACTCCGCTCCTCACTCACGAGAAAATGGCTGGTCACCGAGATGCCCAGTCCCATGCTTTATGCAAATCAAATCAAAATAATTGCAAACAAAACACCCCCTGGGACTGTTGTTAGTTGGAGGCACTCATTGTTTCGAGCAAGCCATGGATTGATGCTTGTTGGTGGAGGATTCATCGCGTTTTACGATACGGAGTTGCCACCAAGCCCTAAAACCTCTCGGGAGGGCTGATCTGGAGTCCGTTCGGGGCTCCGAAGATGGGAATCCATCGCCATCGTCATCATCAACCATCCTCCATCACCAATTTCATGATTCTCACCGCCGTGCGTGAGTAATTCCATCATAGGCTTGCTGGACGGTGAAGGGTTGGATGAGATTTCTCATGTAATCGAGTTAGTTTTGTTAGGGTTTGATCCCTAGTATCCGCAATGTTCTGAGATTGATGTTGCTATGACTTTGCTATGCTTAATGCTTGTCACTAGGAGCCGAGTGCCATGATTTCAGATCTGAACCTATTATGTTTTCATGAATATATGTGAGTTCTTGATTCTATCTTGCAAGTCTATAGTCACCTACTATGTGTTATGATCCGGCAACCCCGAAGTGACAATAATCGGGACCACTCCCGGTGATGACCATAGTTTGAAGAGTTCATGTATTCACTATGTGTTAATGCTTTGGTCCGGTACTCTATTAAAAGGAGGCCTTAATATCCCTTAGTTTCCGTTAGGACCCCGCTGCCACAGGAGGGTAGGACAAAAGATGTCATGCAAGTTCTTTTCCATAAGCACGTATGACTATATTCGGAATACATGCCTACATTATATTGATGAATTGGAGCTAGTTCTGTGTCACCCTATGTTATGACTGTTACATGATGAACCGCATCTGGCATAATTCTCCATCACCGATCCAATGCCTACGAGCTGTTCACATATTGTTCTTCGCTTATTTACTTTTCAGTTGCTACTGTTATAATCACTACAAAACCCAAAAATATTACTTTTCCTACCATTATCGTTACTTCCATATTGCTTTGCTACTAAATACTTTGCTACAGATACTAAGTTATCCATGTGTGGTTGAATTGACAACTCAACTTCTAATACTTGAGAATATTCTTTGGGTCCCCTTGTGTCGAATCAATAAATTTGGGTTGAATACTCTACCCTCGAAAACTGTTGCGATCCCCTATACTTGTGGGTTATCACCTTCCACCTTCAGTCGTCATGGATCCCCGCCGAGGATCGTCGTCTTCAAGCCTTCTCCAAGCCCACTGCCTGGCCCGTCGTCCTCACTATGAGCTTCGCTGTCGCTTCCCCTCTTGCCCCCTTCGTTTTAGACGTCGTAGGCCGCCGCACATCATCTTGCCCAGACCTGTGCTCGCCGTGCTTCCGGCCGCGTCCCGCAGCTGCCCGCGGCCCCTGTGTCTCGCGCAACTGCGCCCGAGTCCGCGCGCACCCACGCCCGTAGCTCTTGGAGCCGCTGCCGCCCGCCGACCGCACCCTGTGCTTGTGCCTGCGGCCCTCCTCCTCACCTCGCTGCCACGCCTGCCGGCGCGCACCCCCGCCTGCTGCCATAGCTGGTGCTCGCGTGCTGCTACCCCGCGGCGCGCGCTTTCCCGGTTCCTTGCCTGTTTTTGCTGTGGCGCTGCTGCCTCCACTACTTGCCGCTGCTGCTTG
>NC_057799.1:232575913-232597279 GCF_018294505.1 Triticum aestivum
GTGCCGTGGCCACTGCCCTACCTCCCCCGCTCGCCCCTGCTCGCCGCATCGGCTGCGCCCCAAGATGCTGGTGCCTTCGTTGCTATGCCCGATACACCGCGCTGCCCGCTCCGGCGCCTGTGCCCCTTGCCGCAGCTCTGGCGAGCCGCGCCAGGGCTGCCCCTTGTCGCGGCATGCTGCTCCGGTCGGCCGGCCTCGTCCCATCCCCTCCCTCGCGTGTTGGGCGCCTGGGTGCGCCCGTACCCGATAACGCCCGCCCCGCTAGGCGCCTGTGCCACTTCCATATGGGGCCCACGCCCTAGAGAAATTTTAAAAAAGATTTATAATATATAAATAAACAATTAGTTAATTAATTAATTAAAAAGTTAAATAACTTAATTAACTAGGGACTAATTAGCTTAATCACTGGATTAATTGAAACTGAATTAATTAACTAGACCTAGTCTATGACAGGGGGGCCACCCCCTGTTCACCAGTCAAACTTTGACTGGTCAACTGGGACCCCCTGGCCCACATGTCATCCTCTTTGTACACTTTAGTGTACACAGAGCTGGGTATCCCTAGCAGTTTAGTCATTTATTTCGAATTGAATTCAATTCCAGAATATTGTTTAAACTTCAAAATTCAATAGAAAATAATCCGTAACTCGGATGAAAAAGTTTTATACATGAAAGTTGCGTAGAAAAATATGATGAATCCGAATACGCAGTCTGTTCTTCTGCCATGCGTCTCTAGCATACCGAACCTGCAATTGTCCCCGTCTGATTCGTTTGTCCGAAAATGCCAAACTTCAGGAAAACTTTCCCGGATGTTATCCCCCTTTGCCGGTACTGTGTAACACTGCGTTACACCCCTAGCCCTGCCTGTAGTCATGTCATGCATATGTGTGCTTTGTATTTACTATTTATTTCCCCTCTCCTTCTCTGGTAGACCCCGAGACCGTTGCTGATGCCCCTGTGATCGACTATGTCACCGATGACCCTCCTTCCGTTCCAGCAGAGCTTCCAGGCAAGCCCCCCCCCCCTTGATCACTCCGATATTGGCCATTCCATTCTCTCTCATGCTTGCATTAGATTTTGCTACTATTATTGTTTGCTCCTATTCTGATGCATAGCCTTCTTATGTAACCTGCTCATTGTACCTTACATGCTTATCCTAAACTGCTTAGTATATATTGGTTAGTGATCCATCAGTGACCCCCCACCTTGTCCTTGTTGCCCCTGCTTCATCATCGATGACTCGGTCAACGTGATCGACGACCAGAGCCCGACACCTCACATCACATCACGCCCTTTTGTTGCTCGATTTCGCAGAGTTACTATCGAGTGCCGAGGGTGATACCTCGTAATGCACTCCTGATGATAACTCTGTAGTGTAGCTATTCGGTTGTGGTCATCGAGGGTGATTCCTCCTTCACCACTCCTGATACGACTCTGTCGTGCAACACCTCAAGTGTGAACTTCGAGGGTGATTCCTCCTATGTTCACCTTGATGATTACATCGAGTGGAATCCGCGGAGGGTGATTCCTCGGGGTTTCCCCCTTGATGTTTGGACACACGGTTACCTTGACTTTACTTGAGGCCTTTGTGAAAGTCGGGCGGGCCCGGAGAGCACCCGCAAGATGTTACAGTGGCGGTTAGCAGTTTAGCGGTATCACCCAGGAGGGGTGGTCGCTCCGGACTTGTCCCGACAGCCGTCACTTCTTTTAATAATGCACTAACAGGTTTGGGTATTTGTTCTGAGTTGGACTTTGGCCTTTATGCACTAACCACAACGCGAGAATAGTTATGGGCCTCGACGTCATAGTATCAGCCGAAGCTTTGTCAGATGTCCAATTCAGCATTGTGGCCGGGCTGGATCGTGCCATCTAGGAAGAGGTGGTGCTAGTATCCCCTTGTGCACAACGACCCGGAATGCAAGGGGCGATGGGCCCAAGACCCCTGAGCGCTTAGGATGTAGACCGACGGGGATCTCTCTGCTGAGCCTAGGTAAGGCTGCGACGTGTTGATCTTCCGAGGCCAGGCATTGACCCAGGAAAGTGTGTCTGGCCAGAGTAATCAAGCGTGTAGGGTAATGTGGTGCACCCCTGCAGGGAAGTTATCTATTCGAATACCGTGTTCATGGTAACGGACGTTCAGACTTATATCCTGGTCTATTACAACTAGAAATGGATACTTGAGATATGTGATGGATATGTCGGCTCTGGGATTGCTTTCTTGCAGGGAGTCGAGGAAGGATCTCTGTGCGTTAATACTACAACATGCTTGTTAAATATAAAATGCTATTCTGTACTCTTCTGAATGCTGCAAGATGCTTGAAGACGCTTGAAGATGCTAGTCTTCGATAGGCTAGGCTTTCCCCTTCTATTCTGGCATTCTGCAATATAGTCCACATATACAATCCTTCCTTTTGATACCAATGCATACTTAGTATAGATCTGATGTTTGCGAGTACTTTGGATAAATACTCACGGTTGCTTTGCTACCCCTTTCACCCGTTCTTTCTTTTTTCCGGCTATTGCAACCAGATGGTGGATCCCAGGAGCCAGATGCCACCCCCGACGACTACTACTAATACCCCGAGGGTGCTAACTACTACGTGGAGACCGTTGATGACCGGGAGTAGTGAGGAGGTCCGAGGCAGGATACCTTGCCTCTTCGACCGTTGATGTTTGTGCTAGCCTTCTTAAGGCAAAACTTGTTTAACTTATGTCTGTACTAAGATATTGTTGCTTCAGCTCACTCGTTTGTATTCGAGCTTTCGTATTCGAGCCCTCGAGGCCCCTGGCTTGTAATATGAAGCTTGTATTATTTTAATTTGTGTTTAGAGTTGTGTTGTGATATCTTCCCGTGAGTCCCTGATCTTTATCGTACACGTTTGTGTGTATAATTAGTGTACGATTGAATCGGGGGCGTCATAAGTTAGTATCAGAGCTGACTGCCTGTAGGAACCGCCTTCCAACTCCTTGCCGAAGTTGAGTCTAGACTTAAAAAATTGTTTTACTAACATGGCTATGTGACTTACGGGCCCACGTCGCCATTGGGTGGTAATAGGATCTTTTATTCCTCGTCTATACTTTTGGACTCTGATCTCTCTTCTATTCGGGTTAAATGATTTTGCTAAATCTGACATTAGGTTTCATGATCACATCCACCTGGAGATTTGTATTATGCCTTTCTTAAATTAAGGGCCAAGTTCTGCTACACAATATTCACTGACCGTAGGATCCTGTTATCGAGGGCACCCTACATCGTCACTTGCTAATCCCTCAGTCTAGTGGTTTTCCCTGACGCTGATGTAGCCTTTGCTATGTCTCATTGTTTTATCTCTCCATCACGTGCATGCGTGCCTCCTAGTCTATCTAGGGTAATGTGTTGTCCGAACTCATACGAACAGCATGTAATTGGCCCTGCATATGTATCTGTATGTCTTCAATGACCACTGTTTTGTACATACTATGCCTTTGCTCATTGTTCCTATTACATCATGAATGACTCCATACACTTGCTCCACCCCTTGCCTTGGATACTAAGTGGGTGGTGGGTGGGATGTAAAATTCCCCGTGGCTGGCATCAAGTACAATCCGATCGTAAACCGAGGAAGGAATGTCCGTGATGTTCATTGTCTGGATCCAATCTAACATCTCGTTCAACAGGAAGAGATCGGTCGGATCCGTCTCCTAGAGTTCTTCGGAGTCAAACTCTAGTGTGTGAGGGGCGTGTCTGGCTAGGGCTGACCCCTGGTCTCCAGGCACCGAAGCCGTATCTGGGCTTGAAGCCGGATCCATGGCAAGGTCTGGCCCGAAGATAGGGTCGGAAAGAAAGTTCGAGACTAAATCTTCAGGGTTTTCGGGTTCCTTGGGCGTGGCTGAGAATCCGGTGAAGATTAGATCGCCCCAAGCATCAGCGATGTACTCTAAGTTACCGAACCTGATTTCATACTCAGGGGCGAAGCTGTTGACCTGGTCAGGTTGACCGGCCGAGTTAGCATGCAAGATGATGCCGCCGAACGCGAAGAGCTGGCCAGGAACAAAGATGTTCCCAGGGCAGATGCCATCTCCAATGACAAGGCGAGCCATCGATCCTTCGGCGATTCCACAACGGAACTCTCAATTAAAGCACCAATGTCGATGTCAAAATCGGGGGATCTCGGGTAGGGGGTCCCTAGCTGTGGATCTTGGATCAATGGGGAACATGAAACACAGGGACAGTATTTACCCAGTTTCGGACCCTCTCAAAGAGGTAAAACCAATGTCCTGCTTGATTGTATTGATGTATATACGATGATTACAAAGTCGGTCTACCACAAGATCAGATGAGCTAAACCCTAGGTGAGTAGGATGATGATTCTTCTCCTAGCCTCTACAGACTAAAACCTCTGGATTATGTAGACACCAGGGGTAACTAGGGTTAACACATAGTCGGTTACCATCAGGGAATAAACATGGCGATTCTCCATCTTGACTTGGAGGACACACCAAGGCTTTAGAGGTTTTCTTCCTGTACACGGGTCACCTTGTAGTTCGGCCTTCCGATAATAGTTGTAGAGTGGCCCACCTGTCCGGCCCCCATAAGAAATAGACCGGCATCCCGAGGACCCCTTAGTCCAGGACTCCCTCACCCCCTCCCCGACCGCCGCGTCCCTCCTCGAGCCGACACGAGAGGAACCCTAGACTGTCGCCGCCTGCCGCCCCCCATTCCTCCCCTCCGCCTCACCCCCGTTCTGGGCCGCTGCTGGGCAAAGCCTGGGCAGGGCCTGTGGTGGCTGGGCCTCTCCTCGGCGCGGCCCCCCACTCCAGGGCCATGGTGCGTTGCCCTATCACAGGCGGCGCTTGGTGGCGTGGTGCTGCGAAGGCGCGGCGGCGGCGGCCCGACGCGGTGGTTGCGGGGGTGGCGTGTGCCCCGTCTGGTGGTGCTATCTTCAGCTGCGCCAACCTGTGGTGTCCATCCCATCCTAATCCCACCCTCTCTAGTTATATGTCTGGCCGTCCAGGACACAGATGTGGCAGCCGACAGGTGTGGTGAGGCTGGGCCCCCACGGCTGCAAGGCACGGTGGTGGTGCTGGCGGTTCCGTTGGGGGCTAGGTGTGGTGGTAGCCGAGAACGGAGCTGGGGGACTCTTGGAGATGCGGTGGTCTTGGCGGGGACAATAGCAATATAGTGAGGCGGACTAGAGGTGGCGGTGCGTACTGAAGGTGGCGGCGCGAACCATCGTGCAGGTTGGTGGTGGCACTGCGATGGCTCGGCTAGGATGGAGTTCCTGGCCAGCAGCGAACGTCTGGGCCACCTCTGGGCTGTGTGGCGAGCAGAGATGCTCTTCCGGTGGTGCCACCGTGGGAGTTGTCCGCAGCTAGGTGTTGGGTCATCGCAAGGCTATCACTTGGAGCACTTGATAGCCTTTGATGGCAGACTTGGCCCTTGCTGGAGGAGTTGGATGGCTGCGGTTCCTTGGCTAGGTTGAAGGTGTTTGTTGAGCGGCGTTTCTCCCTATAGTGCGGTTAGTCGGCGGTCCTCGACTTTGCAGCTACGACGATGAGGTGCCGCGGTGGTGGCTGTGTGAAGCGTCTTGGACGGTGTTGCCCAATTCCTTCCACATGTGAAGATGCGCGATGATCGGATGAAAATCTTACACATCTTTTGCCGGGCCGGCAGCGATGACGCTCGTTGTGTCGTTTCCCTCCTTGGAGGCGTCATGGAGGTGTATTCACCATTTTCCTCACTCGTGTGGAGTTGGTTGTTGTCTCCACGGGAAAGCCGTGATTCGATCGGATCGGCACAATGGTAGCGTTTTCCACGCCGCTCCTCTACTGGGAGCATCATGTTTGGGGACGCGGCTTGGTTCCTCGTCGCTCTCCTCCGGTGTTCATCATGGTCCTAATTTGATCCTCGATGGCGCTATGCACAGCGTAGCTGCTGCATCCAAGACGATGTCTCCCTCGGATCAGATCAAGTCCTACCATTCACTTGCCACCTTCTCTTAGGCATTTAGGGTGGATGGTGCGTCGACAAGCGAAGTTCAGGGGGAGCGGTTGGTCTATGAAGGTGCTCGGCATGGGTCAAGACGTGGTGTTGTTAGCGCTTTTGCTTTGTAGTTTTGTATGGTCGTTGTTGGTGTGCTATTCTTGCTACGCTCGTTGTTTGCAATGAGTGGTGCCTTTCTGGTACTTACAATTATGTCTTCTATAAAGCTATGGTACGCCTAGGCATACTCTCGGAAAAAAACTATTGTGTTAAATCAGTGAAGTTTTAAAAAATGTTGTGTCGAATCAATAAAGTTGGCGCCTCTAGTTATAAATTCAAGAAGAAAGGTGTAAGAGGGAGAGATGAGTAAATAACCTTCCACCGGTACTCTGACTACATGTCAGGTTGGAGATAGTCACATATTACGTAGTTCACCAATAAATCACATTAGCATGTCTTCTACAAACTGAATCACAGGCCTGAGAAAAGACAAATGTCAAAATAATGAACCAGGATTGAGGGGGGGCTGCTCTCCCTTCAAGATCCATTATTTCCCTTCGTGATCTCCTGGTATACTAAATCGATGAAATCACCGTTCTGGAAGAAACAAGAAAATCATACTTATGGGATGCAGAAATGTGCTTAGTGAATAAATAGAATAAAACCAAACAAAAAGAAAAAATAAGATCCATGTTTCTAGACTTATAACGAGAGGTTTAAAATTCTGGTTTGACTTGAAGCTTGTAATGAGCTACAATTGAAGCTAACATCATTCAAGAAAAAACAATTCGCCGATCCAAGAAACGTCGGTCAGGTGAATGCATACAGAGAATTTTAACACTAAAAGTCGACAGAATAACATACCGCAACGAGCCTCAGTAATGCATCCCTGACTTTGTCTCTGGACAGTTGTGGGTTGTAGACTGGTGCTGATGCAAGAGATGGAGATGGATTTGGTGGTGGAAATGGCTGAAGTAATGGAGTCCCATATGGTGGCGAAGGCGAAGTGGTAGGTAATGGGAAGGCCCGAAGCAAAGGAGCACTTTGTGGTTGTTGAGTGCTACGAGGATGTTGACATGGCGCAGTTGGTGCTCCAGAACTATTGCTAGCCACTATCTGCGAAGACATCAATGCTGAGAAAAGTGATGGATTTACATGGTTTGTGGACCTTGTTGTAGCATCAGTGCCGCCATGAACATCATAGGGTATCCCAGAAACTAAGGGTTGTGAAAGAAGCAAATGATGCAAGGCTGGAGGCTGCGATGCAGCTATACTTGGTGTGTGAAGATAAAGTAGTAGCCCCAAAAGATTGATTTGGCTGTCCTTCAACTACTATACCAGAGGTACCACGGACGTTCGCAACAGTATGTTCCTAGGAATTCACATTTAACCACAAAAACCGAATCAGAGATGCTATAGTCAAGAAATTACACAACAAAATTAAATCCGAATGAAGTTAAGTTGTAATTCAGATAAGCTGGTCATAATACAAGTAAAATAAGAGAAAAATCTTGGTAGTTTTGATACAGTGAAGAATGCAGACTAGGGGTCCTCTTGTGCATGGTTAGTAGTTGGTATGATATTCGAAGGTGGCAATTCTAGGGGACCTTCAACCAAACCAGGTGCTGCTTCTAGCTCTTCAAATTCACTTAAACAGGATACATAACAATAAAATCCACCACATTAATAACAGCTTTGGATATGGCAAAGATGTTATTTAATGCAACACAAAGTGTAACTATTAACAAAAATTGTTCAACTCTTGCTTGCCAAAACAAGATATGACCTCATGCACCGTTTTGAAGTTATTTGTACTTCTGCATTCAAAATATTCCCAAGAGATTCATAGTAGAGCATATGAAAATATGCGAGAACCCCGGGAGATGCATATTAATGTTGGTGCACCACATTACGGTATTTTAGTCCCTAATAATACTAAAGCTATATTGTGATGTTCTACTGTTGACACAACGTTTATCATCTAGTCAAGGAGAAAAATACATAAGTATTTCAAGTACCTGTTGATCGAGGGAATGTTTGGCTTCAGAGGACCTTAGCGAATGCATTCAGTATCCTGAAAATTTGCATAAGAGATGTATGTCTCACTTAAGAAAGAAAGAAAGATACGAGAAAATTGCAAAAACCACAAGCTTAGATCATTTCAGCCTTAAATTCTGCTGAATTGCAAATGTACTAAATGAACAAAGGTATGGTGGTGTTGATAATATGTGATTTCTCAGATTTTTGCATTGATAATCTAACTAATTGAAAAAGTTTAACACCTCAACTGAACCACCAAATCATGAGGTGGCAGTCAAACAACTTTGAGCAGATAATTGTAGCAGCCAGCACTACAGCACGAGCGCCACTGCATCAATATAAGATTTTGATCTGATCAAACTGTTCTGACCAAAATAAACTTATTGAATATCACACCAACATTTCTACTGAATAAGAAGGAATGAAACATTTAGAGCTTGTTCTATGACACATTACACACCATGCTGGGGTGTGCAACAGATTGTTAATGATGTGATTTAGTACCAATAGCATGCTGAGATTTGTTTCTTTAGCATATCGTGCATGACTTTGCTTTATGATTGTTAGTGCAATTAGGTTAAGAGAACATGGTCATCTTATATCTAGGATATTCCAAAAGTGTGTTTCAAAGTTTCAAAATTTAAGAAAGAATTATGAATGTACATGTCGAAACACACTACCACCTTGCAGAAATCATTAAAAAATATTTTTCATTTGTGACCTACGCAAAAATAAAGAGGGTCCAAAATAGGAATTATTTGCTTTGATTCAAAAGATATTCACACACGTTTAAGAGGGCAGGAATCCTTAGAAATTTTCCAATGTGAGTTGTTTGATTTGTAGGACTAAACTCTATATGAATTTTTTCCTAAGGATTCCTTTACATGGCATTTCATACGAAAGTTTACAAGGGCTTCTTTAATTCACAGGGTTTTAAAAACACAGGGATAGGAAAACGCATGATTCTAGTGTCATGTGATACGTCTTCGTCATATCTACGTTTCCAAACACTTTTGCTCTTGTTTTGGACTCTAATTTGCAAGATTTGAATGAAACTAACACAGACTGACATTATTTTTAGCAGAACTACAATGGTGTTGTTTTTTGTGCAGAAATAAAAGTTCTTGGAATTGGATGAAACTTTTTGGAGATTTTTTATGGAATATAAAAAAATACTAGGGCGGAGATCCATCGGAGAGGGGCCGACCAGTTGCCCACAAGGCAACAAGGCACGACCACCCCCTAGGCGCGCCATGATGCCTTGTGTGGCCCACGTGGATCCGATGACCCTAATCTTAAGCCTATAAATTCCTTTTCTAGAAGAAAAAAAGAAGAAGTTTCATCGCCTTTTACAATACGGAACCGCCGCCACCTCCTGTTCTTCATCGAGAGGGCAGATCTGGAGTTCGTTTGGGGCTCCGGAGAAGGGGATACGTCGCCATCATCATCACCAAACCTTCTTCATCACCAATTTCATGATGCTCACCACCAGGAGTGAGTAATTCCTTCGTAGGCTTGCTGGATGATGATGGGTTGGCTGAGATTTGTCATGTAATCAAGTCAATTTGTTAAGGGTTGATCCCTAGTATCCACTATATTCTGAGATTGATGTTGCTATGACTATGCCATGCTTAATGCTTGTCACTAGGGCCCGAGTGCCATAATTTCATATTTGAACCCTTTATGTTTTCATGAATATCTTTGAGTTTTTATCCTATCTTGCAAGTGATAAGCACCTATTATATTTATGATCCACATGCCCCAAGGTGACAATAATTGCGATTCTTTCCGGTGATTATCGTAGTTTGAGAAGTTCTTGTATTCACTATGTGTTAATGCTTTGTTCTGGTTCTCTATTAAAAGGAAGTCTTAATACCTTAGATGTCCTTATGGACCCCGCTGCCACGGGAGGGTAGGAAAAAAGATGTCATGCAAGTTCTTATTATAAGCACGTATGACTATATACGGAATACATGCCTACATTACATTGATGAATTGGAGCTATTGTGTATCGCTCTAGGTTGTGACTATTATATGATGAATACCATCCAACACAAATACCTATCATTGATCTAATGTTGACACTTTTTCATATTGATCTTTGCTAAGTTACTTTTGTTGTTGTTGTTGTTGTTCCAATCATTACAAAATGCCTATTGTTACTGTTACTATTGCTACTGTTACCACTGCTATCAAACTATCATACCATTGTGCCACTAAACACTTTACTGCGGATATTTCGTTTTCCAGATGTGGTTGAATTAAAAACTCAACTGCTTATACTTGCAAATATTCTTTGGCTCCCCTTGTGTCAAATCAATAAATTTGGGTGAAACAATACCCTAAAAAACTGTTGCAATCCCCTATACTTGTGGGTTATCATCATGCACATTCAAATCCTATAGAATTTTTGTTTGTTTGATTGCATCACAGGAAAAACGAATTGTTTTTCCAAAGAGATTTAAGCGAATGAAAATTCTTATGAAATATCGTGCAAAGGAACCCTTAGGAAACCCACCATGTAGGACTCAAACTATGAATCAAACGACCAACATAGGAAGAATTCCTAAGGATTTTGTTTCTCCAAAATTCCTATGAAAATCCTTCAAATCAGAGAGGCCCAGATAAAGCCACGGTAACATCAAACATACCGTTAAATAATCTTGCCACTCAAGGTGATTCAACAAAGGATGTGAGGATTCAGGCTATGGTGCTAAAAATAGTGTGCCTTGTCAGAGCAGATACAAATACAGTGCTACATAAAATTTACAGAGGAGCCAAAGAACAGATGCGAGTATTATGCGGTCCGGGAATGAGTGGTAAAAATAAATTAGCATGGCATCCCAAGAGATTAGCATTAGCATGCCGCATCGTAAGGCCCTCAGGTCCATCGCTTTGCTCTTTCCATGGATGATTTGGAAACATAGGAACGTGTGCGTCTTTGACAATGCGATGCCCTTGATCGATTTGCTAGTAGATAGGATCAAAGATGAGGCCCTCTATTGGGCAAACGCCGGAGCTCAGGGGCTTAGGGTTGTTCTGCCCACATCCTGGGACGTCCACTGATCGGCCGCTAGCAATATAAAGTCACCTCCTAGCTCTCTTTCTTTTCAATGAAATGAAACGCAAAGGTCCTTTGCGTTTTCTTGAGAGAGAAAACGATCCAGCTGCGTAGTATATGGCATATAAAAGCTAGGCTTTGGCCATGTATAGAGGGACATTAGTTTTTGCCGTGACTTTGAGAAAAGAAGTCAAGAAAGGCCCAGAGTTCAGGCGACGCAATCACGTCTATTTTCTATGATTTCCATCAAGAAAATTTATGAGTGATAGAGCATTGATCTCCACATCGATACCTACTGGCTAATCTGAGAGGATCATTATCTTTATTCGTGTATCAGTCGTGCACGGGTAGATACTATTATTGGAAGCTGCAAGGAGAAAGAATTTTTGTCTGATCTCACGTCACTGTGGAAGATCGGAACAGTGTCAAGCACGTGGTTAAACTCGTGCATCATCAGACCATGTCAAACCTTTTGGAAAGAATCCTTTGTTTTTTCTATGGTGCAACCAAACAAACTTCAGCACAAACACAATCATGAGGGAATCAAGTGGAGATGGTATTTCGATCCTATAATTTTTTTTAAAAATTGTGTCTTTTAAATACTACATACCAGAAAGGCCCTAGCACGTTTTTTTGTTTGCACACCTAGAAAATATGTATGGTTTCATGAACAATTGCTTAACCACATAATGTAGCAGTTCCTACATGTCTTCCTAGGGCCTCTTTGATTCACCGGAATTTCAAAAAGCTGGAATAGGAAAAATATAGGATCGGAGTGGTATGTCCACTTCAATCTATAGGCTCAGGAAACCACGGGAATTTGGATCAAAGAGTGTCTAATGTCATAGGAGAAAGTAATAGTACAAATAGGTTAGAGTGGATGGAAATTTTCCTCCAAAATATAGTGCGAAGAAAACTATGAATCATGGTACATAGGAATATTTTCTTAAGGATTCTAATCCTAGGAATCATGGTATATAGGAATATTTCTTAAGGATTCTAATCCTATGAATCATGGTACATAGGAAAATTTTCTAAGCATTCAAATCTTCCAAAAATCCTATAGAATTCCTTTGAATCAAAGGAGCCCTTAGATTTTTCCAAATGCGAAATAAAAGTTTTTGGGATGTCAAATGTCCAGAAACTAATTGACGTTTTTGCTAAGTTTAACATTCTAATGGCGTGTGCTCAGTACATGTCATTATCCATGCTTAAACCCATATGATGCAAAGCAGAGAGATTGTATCTTTGAGCTAAACTAGAGGTGGACATTGCTGATGCAGGTTTTACATGGAAACATGATGGTTTCTAAGCACTTAATTTTCTACTTTTAGATATAATTATAGTTCAAACTTTATTTTCAAGCCAACATAACAAAATGTTAACATAACTAGAAAAATGTTTAATCTCCAACAACTAAGCAGATTCATAACAGAAAAGGCAACAACGAATGGACCATAATCTAGTTGAATGTAAAATTAAACATTATATAAGTACTAGTAAACATCTAGTTAGAGTACAAGTCAAAAACAACTTCCTTTTTTGAACATTGGAAGGGTCACGAAGGATCACAGCACGAGAACAGAATCCAATCGATAGAAAAAAGACCCGCACCGCTTAAGGCAACACGAGCAGTGAACTGTACCCCGACCACCAGCCGCTGCATCCTACGTGACGGTGCTAAAAACCGTCAGTCTCGATAGGGTGGTGCGCAGGACCAAAGTACCAAAAGGGATCGCACACGTCGAGTTTACCCAGGTTTGTGTGCTCATCGTGGAGTTAATACCTACTCCAGCTTTGGTTTTTGATTGATGTGGGTTACAATATGCGCGGAGATGTAACCCTCGAGACTATGACTATGATGTCAGATGCCTCGAACTACCCCTGGCCTCGCCCTATAAAGGATGACGGGGCCCGGGGTTACACGTTTGCTAACGGACCTATGGTGCAGATCAGACGGGGTTCATCTTGCCTTGCATGCCAAGATTGGAACATTATGGAAGGAGAACTTCCTGCGGAGCGAGGGGCCCTAGCTTCACCTAAGCCTGCTGGGCCCTGAGCCCGGCCTAGCAACCGGCCTCCCAACCGGCAGGCCACCCTGGTATCAGACACTGTCAATAGCCCCCAAGCTTTTTCTGGATCTTTGGTTGTGTTTCTGCTTGCACCTATCAAGGACGAAAATCCAGACGGGCTCCTCTCGTATGAAATGAGCAAATTGATCCCCCTTGGCATTACCCGTCTTTATTTGGCTCTGCTTCTCTATTAACCTTTATGAGCAAATTGATCAAGGTGTCTTATGTGGTTCTCTGGAAGCATATCGGGGTGCCACGCCGAATGTGGCTACCTCGTTGGAGGGTGCGCCGACGGCATGATATGGCAGGGTTTGTTTCATCGGCATTTGATGGTGTTCTGGTCGTGATTGGTGGTGCGCTTGCTAGATTTTCCGCTGTGTTCGATGGCCGGTGGGGGTTACGTGCCCATTGTATCTAGTTTTCGCCTGGTTTTCTGTAATTAATCGGGCAATTCTTTTCTTCTATATGAATAGGCAAAGCTCCTGCTGGTTTCTCGAGAAAAAAGGGGTCATGAAAGACAAATACTTTCATTAGATAAGCTTGAAAGTACATTTTACATTGGGACCCCCCAAGAAAATGAAGTTACAGACTAATCCCAAAATTTTACAAAAAGGACCCTAGATCATGTTGCAAGATTGCAATTCAGTCCTTGCAACGGGCTTTGGCACCGAGTCTGTCGTCGTTGGGGAAGAAACCACCTGGCATGATGGTTTACCACAGCACGACCACCGGCGGGTTTCCGAACAGAAGGTTTGTACAGACCAAGTTGATCCCAAACTGCATCCCCTTTGGCTCGTCGGTGGGAGGAATCAACGGAGGCTGCTTCAAAGTACACCAACACTCCAAGCACCCACCTTTTGACCAGAATATACATCAACAAGCTGCCAAAGGCGACCGTCGATCTCAAGAGCAAGCTCCTCCCTAAAGGGAGAGGTGCTTCTGCCGGCACCATAGCCCTGACGCACAACCACTAAAGGTAAGCACCGAGGACAAAAAAACCAAACTCTCAGCTCGTTCGCCACTTGCTTTCCATCCTTCCACATCTCATGTTCCTCCCTTGTGGTGGCTAGAAGAGCAAAAACGGAAAAGGAGCAAGAGCAAGATCCAGGTTACCTCAAGGGAAACCCTTGACCAGGGCCTCAGATACGGTTGACCAGCCATCTCCAGTGGGCTTAGCTCCAGCCACCAAGGCCGCAACAAATATTACAAAGCAACCAACTGATAGAACCAACGATAGGCGATGGGGCGGAAGCAGCACAGACACGCACAAACGAACCAAAAGAGAAAGAAAAAAGAAACAAATGACGACAACGCCGGATCAACAAAAGAATGAAGACGCCTCGCAACCACTGCGCCCATCGGAAATGTCCCACCGAGCTCCTAGACTCTGAAGCGCCGGTACCAAACAACACCTCCAAGAAGGGATGCGACGATGTCGACACTGCTACCAAGGCTTTCCCCTGGTACGCGATGAGAGGAGAGGAAGGGTAGCCCATGACGCCCTCCAGGAAGGTCCGGCGGCACCCTCAGGCTCCACCACGTTGGTGTCGGTCAAGCCGACCTGGATTTCTCCCGATCCCAACCTTCACCTCAGGCGCTCCGGAGCCCGCCACCAAACCGACCACCACCCTGCGCCAACATGGTCTTGAACCTTCCACGCCGTCTCACCACGGCACCATGAAGTGAGGTCTGCACACCGAAGATGAGCCGGGACTAGAGGTAACAACACCGTCAGCACACGGGAGGGCTCAACCTCCACCGTCAACGACGGTAGCCGACCGGACGTAATAGCAAGAGCATACCAGGCCCGTGAGCCCACCGGCCCGGCCAAGCCCTCATAGGCCTGTAAATCTCCCGCCTTCGCGCTGCAACAGGCATGCCGTCGGCGTCGCCACTCCCACTCTGAGCTGCTCCCCACCGTGCAGAAGACAACGAAGCTGTGCCAGGAGCCGGTCCGCTAGGACCCAGATGGGGCCCGCAGGGCCCAGATCTGAGCCAGGGGCGCACCGCCGACCACCACGCACCACCAAGCTACCCCGCTGCCAAGGAGCCGCGCCGACACCTCGCCCGCCGCCGGCCACTGCTGCGGGGTCGCCGAACCGTAGCCAAACCGAGGAACACCGCCGCCGTCCCCTGCCCCAGGAAGGGGAAATGGGCGCGCGGGTACAGGAAGTCCCGCCGCCGCCGACACCACCCGGAATAGCACCGGGGGCGACCGCCGGCTGCGGCAGGGGAGGAAAGGAGAGTTGGGCTGCCAAGGAATAAGAGGGAGGCGCGCCGCCCCGGCCACCTCCCTGGGATGCGGCGCACGGGCGGATCCGGGAGGGGAGGGAGGAGTGGGGCCTGGCCCGGGCGGCCGGCGGTGGCGCGGGGGCGGTAGGACTGCCTGCGGCGGCGGGAGGTGGCGAGGAGGAACCCTAGCGAGAGCCTGGGTCGTGAGCGGTTCCAGATTCGGTTTATTTGGAGAAGAAACCCAACCCATGTAAATATGGCACAAGATCAAGACCCCTCTACCACTCCCCTCCAGCCAGCATGGCCATCGGCGGCAGTGGGGTGGAGAGAGGTCGGAGCAGAAGCGGTGGTTGGGTGCAAGGGATAGGAGCGACACGGAGGCCAGTCCACCACAGGGGCAAAGCAAAAAGTCTCTTGTCATGGAGAAACAGGTTCCAAGTCAAAAATATTATCATGTCTTTTTTCTCCAATACGCACAAGTGTGTGTATCATTCATTAAAGAAGAAGGCGGGAAGAGTCCCGAGTCCATGGTTACATTCCAAATTTACATGCGGGGTTAGCCAACACCACCAAACACACAAGACACTACTCTCGATCCGGCCCTCCGTCTTCTACCTCAAACCCTACAACGTTACCTTTCATAAGGCCAGCCCTAGCCCAGAGAGCGCCCTCCTCCTTAATCCTAAGTAAAACCGCAGCAAGTGACGGGATAGCCCGGTTGAACACAATATCATTTCGGTGCTTCCAAATGCACCACATCCCAAGTAGGCATTTTGCGCGAGTGGACCTACGATGGGCAGATGGATGATCCTGACGGAGGCACCAATCGCCAAGGCCTTCAACATCTTGGGGCTCGAAGTCAGTTCTGTTTGTGAGGTCACCCAGCCAGTGCCACACCTGCTTAGCAAACACACTGCCAACAAGGAGGTGTTGAATAGTTTCGTCATCCTAGTTGCAAAGTGGGCAGGAATCCTGGTGAGGTAAACCACAGCGGGCCAGCCGGTCGGAGGTCCAACATCTGTTCTTTAGGGCAAGCCAAGTGAAAAAGTGGCATCACAAGGGCGCCTTCGACTTCCAGGTGAATGCCGCTGTCTGGGAGACGACGCGCCCCATGAATCCAGCGGCATAGGCAGATCTAGCAGAGAACTGTCCGTCCTTCTCCCAAGACCAAGAAAGTGAATCCTCAACATCGTTCAAGATCTGCCTTCCAGAGATTAGGTTCCACAACCATATGAACTCGTTCAGAGCTTGGGGCGAGAGGTTGGGGACAAGGTCCCGAACCCAGCTATCATTGGGTAGAGCATCGGCAACAAGCTTTGATCTTTTAACCTAGTCCGGAATCAA
Source organism: Triticum aestivum (assembly GCF_018294505.1). NCBI lineage: Eukaryota > Viridiplantae > Streptophyta > Magnoliopsida > Poales > Poaceae > Triticum > Triticum aestivum. Next base: position 232,592,624 of record NC_057799.1, read on the forward strand.
GCTATGAACTGTGGGTGCAATCTCCTCAATTCTCCACCCGTCGAGCCATCTAGCATCCTAGAAGAGGGTAGCTTTTCCATTGCCAATTGTAGTATGTGCTGCCGCATGGACTATACCCAGAGCTTCTGCCCGAACAGGGATGTTAAACTCAGCCCACGATCGGGATCGATCCGCACGCTGCAGCCAAGCCCACCTGGCTCGCAGAGCCTTGTTGAGCCACTGAAGATTCGGGATCCCTAGGCCACCCGCCCACTTGGGAGTGCACACAGCGTCCCAGGCGACAGCACAGTTACCTCCTCTCGCATCTTTCTTCCCACACCACAGAAAACCTCGGCAAATTTTGTTGAGGGCCGCAAGGGTCTTGGCAGGTAGATCTAGAGCTAGCATAGAATGGACTGGGATTGCACAAAGCACATATTTGATTAGGAGTAGCCGCCCACTTTTTGGCATAGATGCTGCCTTCCACAGAGGCAGACTGTCGCCCACACGATCCACTAGCGGTTGGAGCTGCACCGTGTTTTGCTTCCGGAGTGTCAATGGCAGACCCAAGTACTTGCATGGGAAAGCGGCGGAAGGGCATCCCAGCATGGAAGACAGAAGCTCAATCTCCTCATGAGAACATCGAATGGGAACTACCGAGCTCTTGTCCAAATTGACAGACAACCCAGAAGCTTGGCCAAACAGAGTCAAGATCGCGCTGCAGGTTGCAGCCTCAAGTTCAGTTGGCTTGATGAAGACCACAACATCATCCGCAAACATGTAGACACGATGTTGCATGCCAGATCGAGCCAAGGGAGCTAGAAGGCCATGCTCAGAAGTAAACTGGAAAAGCACAGAGAGGGGCTCCATACATAGGATGAATAGCATCAGCGACAGTGGATCACCTTGCCTGAAGCCTTGACACGCCAGGATTGGTTTGCCTGGGCGGCCATTATCATGTCATTTAACTCATTGACACGGACACATGTACTTTGTTAATAACGGACAACATTAATGGAGTCAGATTGCTCGGTTAACAACCGTTTAGGTTTTCATGTTATCGAAAGGAACATGACTGGAACAAAATATATAATGAACAAACAAATTCATATTCAGATCACCAAAAGAACAGTTCTTGTTACCTACTTATTTATTATTTAAAATCATTGATTCAAACGTGTATTAAAGAGTCATATATATATATATATACACCAAATCATGCCAACCAACACCATACATGGATTGAAAATATTTGTAACAGGAGTAGAATTCTAAACACAGACAAATAAGGAATAAATTAGCAGTATCTGTAGAAAGTTAGCTGCTGAAGAGATTAGCAACTTCTTGTAACGCCCACGATGCGGCTATATCTCCCACGTGTCGAGGCACGACTTAGAGGCATAACCGCATAGTGGTTTTGTCGCAAGAAGGGTCATCTTCACACAATCCCATGTAATGAACAAGAATCAGATAAAGAGTTGGCTTACAATCGCCACTTCACACAATACATAAATATCATCATACATCATCCAAAATACAATCATATAGACCGACTACGGTCAAAATCCAGATGAAAATAAGATAACCCCAAATGCTAGATCCCCGATCGTCCCAACTGGGCACCACTACTGATCATCAGGAAAAGACACATAGTAACGACCACGTTCCTCGTCGAACTCCCACTTGAGATCGACGCCATCATCTACACTGGCATCATCGGCACCTGCAACTATTTTGGTAGAATCTGTGAGTCACGGGGACTCAGCAATCTCACACCCGCGAGATCAAGACTATTTAAGCTAGTAGGAAAGGATGGTCTAAAGAGGTAGAGTTGCAACGACAAAAGCATATATGGTGACTAACTTGCGCAAATGAGTGCGAGAAGAGAAGCAACGGAACGGACGTCATCTAGCAATGACCAAGAAGAGGTCCTGAACACCTACTTACGTCATGCATAACTCAGACCGTGTTCACTTCCCGGACACCGCCGAGAAGCGACCATCACGGCTACACACGCAGTTGATGTATTTTAATTGGGTCAAGTGACAAGTTATCTACAACCGGACATTAACAAATTCCCATCTGCCTCATAACCGCGGGCACGGCTTTCGAAAGATAATACCCTGCATGGGTGTCCCAACTTAGCCCATCATAAGCTCTCCCGGTCAACGAAGGATAAACCTTCTCCCGGAAAGACCCGATCAGTCTCGGAATCCCGGTTTACAAGACATCTCGACAATGGTAAAACAAGACCCGCAATGCCACCCGAATGTGCCGACAAAACCCGATAGGAGCTGCACATATCTCGTTCTCAGGGCACACCGGATGAGACATCCTACGAGTAAAACCAGACCTCGAGTTTCCAGGAGGGGGCCCCGCAGTCTGCTCAGTTCAGACCAACACTCGAAGGAGCACTGGCCCGGGGGGTTAAAATAAGATGACCCTCGGGCTCGCGAAAACCCGGGGGAAAAGGCTTAGGTAGCAAATGGTAAAGCCAAAGTTGGGCCTTGCTGGAGGAGTTTTATCCAAGGCGAACTGTCAAGGGGTTCCCATAAATCACCCGACCGCGTAAGGAACGCAAACTCAAGGAACATAATCCCGGTATAACAGTAACTAGGGTGGCAAGAGTGGAACAAAACACCAGGCATAAGGCCGAGCCTTCCACCCTTTACCAAATATATATAGATGCATTAATTAAATAAGAGATATTGTGATATCCCAACATATCCATGTTCCGACATGGAACAACTTCAACTTCACCTACAACTAGCAACGCTATAAGAGGGGCTGAGCAAAAGCGGTGACTTAGCCAAACAATGGTTTGCTAGGAAAGGATGGTTAGGGCTGACATGGCTAAAATGGGAGACATGATATAGCAAGTGATAGGTAGCGAGCATGGCAATAGAGCGAACAACTAGCATAGCAAAGATAGAAGTGATTTCGAGGGGTGGTCATCTTGCCTGCAAGGTTCTCAGAGTTGTCGAAAGCTTGATCCTCGTAAGCGTACTCGACAGGTTCCTCGTTCACGAACTCGTCTCCCGGCTCTACCCAAGACAAGAACACAAACAAACGGAACCACAATCAACAACGAGAAATGCGCAAGCAACATGATGCAAAACATGTATGATATGCAAGATATGATATGCGATGCATATGCGTGCTCCGGAAGGAAAATGATGAACATGGCAGTAACTTGGCAAAATAAGCATGCCACTGGAAAGATGAGATGATTTTAGTCGAAATCGATATAAAGATCACCGGAAACGGATGCACGGTTTGCAAATGACAAGCAAAACAAGAATGACGCGAATCTGCGATAAACATCAAGATAGCACTCAAAAAGCAACAAGTAACAATGCTACAGAACCCCAACATAGCAACAAAGGACATGGCAGTAATCTAAAGGAGATGCTTGACAAAAGATAAACACTGAGCTACGGCTAGTTCACAACATATCAAGCCCAAACAAGCATGGCAAAAATGCAAAAGATTACAGGTTCACAGACGGTGAAAAACTGGACATGGCAGAAAACAGCATCAGGTAGCAATGTTCGGAGTACGAAAGCAACATGCTACAGGAACTTAATATAGCAAAGCAAGGCAGGGAAGTGTTCTACTAAATGCACATGACAAAAGTCCCTTACTGACCATAAGCCAAAAAGGAACAGAATATATGATGGCAAGCATGTAAACATAGCAAGTTTCGTTATCAGGTTTCAGACTTGGCAGAAAACAGAGCATGACAGAAATATTAATATGTAGGCCCCTTTGTGAGCTTGATGCACTCACTACAGAGGAATTCATGACAAACCAAGCATACCTACAGCAAGATGGTATGTTTATGAAGCTACCCATGGCAAGAACAATTGCATAGCATGTATGGATCAACTACAATAAGCTTGGCAAAATGGCATATCATGTTAAGAATCTGCCAGAAATATTTTCTAGCAAAAGTAGAGCAAGATTGAGTCATTCTATGGCACTCCATAATTGCACACAATTGCAGGAATTGATCAACTACAACTATATCTACAAAACATCCTTACTGAACATCTCGAAAATATGCATGGATCTCTCTGTCGCATCAAGTTTACATGGCAACAAAATTACAGCAGACAAGGACTTAGAGAAATCACTAAGTCCCTGAAATCAGAAATATGACGGGGCCTACTTTGCATGCTTGTGCTAGTCACCACAGGGATCACAAAAATACATGGACTACACCACTGGAAAGATGGCATGGCATACTTCAAAACACGTGTAGAGCTCATGCTCAAAAAATGCACAGAATAAATGATACAAAAATGACAAATCTCCAAGTTCTGATAAGAACCAGAGAATAACAGCAACTAGCCCTCTTCCAACAGAGATTTGGGCATCAAGATGACCTCTAATGAACATTGTGCAATTGAACAAAATGAAGAGCATTGCGAGACGAACAATTTGGCATATTAAATGCGCAAATCAGAGCTACATGCACGGAGTTATGGAGCTACGAACATCGCAAGATGCTAAGGAAATCTGAGGACTTGGAAGAATTTCGGGGTCGCGAGAAAAGTCAACGGGGGAATCTACCAGATCGGATCGAGCCGTTCTCGGGCTCGCTCATCGGCCCGAGGAGGAGAAGTGGCCGGCGGTGGCGGCCGACGCCGGAGGAGGAGGGGGCCCGGAGGGCGG